>NC_034012.1:7751050-7752148 GCF_000346465.2 Prunus persica | reverse complement strand
CAATTGCATTAATATCCTACTTATACATAAAAATTCAGCCACTCCTTTAGCTGCGCCTTGAAACCATAATTGATAATTATGATATTCAAGCTTGGGAACAGATACAATCATTTAAAGCCAGTATAAATGCTCTATACTTGTAAACAAAACATCATTTCAGATTGATATTTGGTAAGCCAAATAAGTAACATTATATATACCGTGATCAACATGCGCAATAACAGACATGTTACGAATGTTGTGTTTGTAGTCCATAATCCTACGGAGCTCCTCAGCTGTGAACTTCACCTGTACATATGAAAAATATAACTCAATTAAAATTAAGGAAATAATGTAGTTTCCCAGCAACCCACTGAACTGATGAAACAAGTATCTTACCATCTTGACTAGTCTTCAAATGTCACCTCCAAAAATATAATTAGTATCTGTCCACAAAAATAGTAAAACCATCATAATTAGATAAATGAACAAGAACAAAGTAACAAGAGCCATAACAGTTACAAAATTCCCCACCAATTAAAGGAAATCCAAAAGCATAGTAAGAAAGTAATTTTGCAGGTATTTTGATACATACATATGTGTTTATGCAAGTAAATATATAAGATACTTGTTTAAATCTGGTATGTGTGTATGCATCCATATCTATACGATCTTCGTTTAAATTTGATATGGGTTATTTGAAAAAAAAAGCTAAAAAAGAATGAATAAAAAAGTCGGCTAAATTATATGAGCAGCAACTAAGCAAAAGAAAATTCAATCTAATCCATTTCAAATCATATAGTACAAAAGATTATACTACTTTGACCGTCTAATTACAGATCTTAAGCCAGAAAAATCGTAAAACAGGTACGAGAATCATTTAATTGAAATAAGCAAGCAAGCTAATTACTTCAAAGCAAGCTTCAGCTTAGAAGCTTCAGATCTAAATATAGTAGAGAGAGAGAGAGAGAGAGAGAGAGAGAGAGAGAGCGAACCAGGTGACAAGCAGCAAGCGAGGCGGCAGGCGAAAGAAAATGGAGGTGGAATCTCAGACTTCTCCTTTATATACAAAAGGAGCTGAGAGAGAATAAAATAGTAAGACCGAGGTATATGCGGTTG
>NC_034012.1:7748859-7750950 GCF_000346465.2 Prunus persica | reverse complement strand
CTGGGTTGGGCTTTGCTTTGTAAATGGGCCAAAGGTCCAGTCTGGATTATAAAAAAACAATGTCCAATGAAACTCGTCTTGAGATTGAAAATAATCTTGAAATTTTCAACTTGTCAAGGCCAACACAAAGTTAATAAAATAAACTCAACTTAAATGATTGATTTAATCTATTTTCAATGGAGGTAAACACAGCAAAAACTCTAAAAAAGGGGAAAGTTCACATTCAAACGTTATCAACGAGTAATTTTTAGGTGTAATAGTAACATTGCGCAACAGATTTACATAATGTTAAAAGTTCATTCAAATTATAATACGATGGTGCATTTAAACCTAATACATATGTTATAAGGATCCGAATCCTCTGCTATGATTTTCTCTGTTATGATCTACTTTACTTTCGTTCTCCACATGATACCTCATTAAAATTTAATCTAAGGGATGTAAGCCGGACACATCATCCACAAAATAAAAAACCCAATTTACACTTAATTAAAAAATAAAAATAAATCACCATAAGTTGACTAACTCCAATTACTCCAACCTAACGTCTCTAACATGTCTAAGTGTTCTTTTTCCTTCTTCTTTTCCCTTCTCTGCAAGTTTTCCCTAAAATTTGAGTGATCGTCCATCTGTTCCTTCCCTAATTCTTTTTCTCTCTCTAATTTTCCTTCTACAATTTACGAGACTGTCTTGTTTTTGTACTAAAACTCTTTTTATATTTGTTGTTTGGTGTTAAATATAAAGATATTAACCATGAAAATAGGTCGAGATAAGATATGATCGAACTCCAGGCAAATAAGATCAGAGCACCCAAACAACTTCAAGCAATCCAAGAAAAATGAAAAGAATTATGAATGCCAACCTTAACCCAAAACCCACTAAATTTTAAATATGAAGTAATTTGTCTTCAATGGAAGAGTGAGAAATTAGAATTTTTTCTCTCTTTGGTATTTATTGTTTTGTTTTTTCACAATTTCAAGATTTCTTGGTTTTTTTTTTTTTTTTTTTTTTTGTGTGTGTGTGTGGGTCTGAATGCATTTTTCCCACTTTAGCTTATGTGCTATGTTGCTGGTTAAGGTTTCAATGTTCATTTCTTAATCTGGTTGTGTTGCTGGCGATAGATGGAGTGACCATTTATTGTGAATAGGTGAAGTATTGCTAAAAGATGAGATAAATAAAATATAAATAAATAAATAAAGGTCTTCTGATGGTCTTTTTTGTGCATCAGTACCCTAACGCAACTGTCACAATTTGCAATACAGATAGACTGAAGAAAAAGGGGGGAAACTGCAATTTCCAGTAGCTAATGGAGACAAGGGCTACGTGCTCAAGCATCACAGGGTCATACCATATAGAAACAACTATTTTGCCTTCTTTGCAAGGTTAGAGGTTTTCATCCTCTTCATTTGGTTCGAGGTTAGGAACTCGGCATCATCTCTGATGAAACTCCACCAAACGTAAGTTAGGGGAATAGTGGTGGCGTGCCAGGCCGCATGAGCATCCACAAACCCTTGATATGGAGGGAAATCATAAATTTCTAGGAGCATTGCAAGGCCACCTGCCACTACTACCAGCCACAGCTTCCAACGTGATGGATGGCGAGTGACACCAGCCCAAATCGCCCAAACAAGAAGTTGTACTACTGCCATGACAACACAAACTTGCATGTTCCACCCTGCAATGTGTTGATTAATTAAGTCAGATTGTTATCATGAAAACTAGGAAATTATGTCACAGAAAGAGAGAAGACAACCCATCAGTTGTCCAAATAAAGGAAATTATGCATTTCCTAACACTTCAACTTTCTAGGATAATCAGTGATCTATAGTGAAATCAAAGCAAGATATTTCATGTCCAATATAAAGACTTTCCATCTAATATAAAAAATTAATTCACGGGCATGGTCAGTTTGAATGTTGAGAAACAGATATCATCCAGCACTTGTCACTTCCTACTAGCTTACATTCTTGGAGTAACAGGTAGCGTAGCACCTATGTGATCCACGGTCACTGCTATTCAAGTAAATAAACTATATATAGGTCACTGCTCTCTCTCTCTCTCCAACTATATATGTTAACGAAAAAGAAAAAA
>NC_034012.1:7748528-7748759 GCF_000346465.2 Prunus persica | reverse complement strand
CACTCTGACAGCATCATCCTTCACATCAAAACTTCTTAGTATGGACAGAATGAGCGAGTACCCAAGTATTGCCACTGCAGATGAGTAGTCTAATTTCTCTGTCAAATCCACGTCCCTGCAGTCCAGTAAGACACATTAATGATCAAGAAATGTGCCAAATGACCGAGCTCCACTCCCCTCCCCCAACCGCCGCCCCCCCCCCCCCCCCCAGACAAAAAATTTACATACTGC
>NC_034012.1:7737772-7748428 GCF_000346465.2 Prunus persica | reverse complement strand
TTGGGATCATCTCTTGGGCCAATACGGCCATCATCAATGGCCTCAGGAAGACCTTCCTCCAAGGGTCGAGCTTCCATATACAGACGGTTATGCTTGTTGGGTGACTTGCTCATCACAGTACGACTAGACTTCTCCAGGACAGTCTCACGGAAAGACACAACGGGGTCAGATTTTATAATCTCAGCTCCACCCATGAAATCATCTTGTAGATCCTTCAAACAAATCTCAAGATGAAGTTCACCAGCACCAGCAATAATATGCTCACCGGATTCCTCAATGGAACAGACAACCATAGGATCAGACTTGGCCAGACGTTTGAGACCTTCAACCAGTTTGGGAAGGTCAGAAGCCACCTTGCATTGAACAGCAACACGCACAACAGGTGAAACAGAGAACTTCATAGCACGAATGGGGTGAGCATCCGCTTCCTTCTCATTTGTCAACGTAGCATTCTTGGTGATAAACTGATCAAGACCGACCAAGGCAACAGTGTTACCACAAGGAACATCCTCAACAGTTTCTTGTTTCTTTCCCATCCAAATAACAGTCCTCTGCACGTTCTTAACATACAAATCCTTCTTCTCTCCAGGAACATAATTTGGACCCATGATTCTAACCTTCAAACCTGTCTGGACTTTACCAGCAAAGACACGACCAAAGGCAAAGAATCGACCCTTGTCAGATGCGGGAATCATCTTAGATACATAGAGCATAAGAGGCCCTTCAGGATCGCAGTTCCTGATAGCATTTGCATATTGATCATCAAGGGGACCCTCGTACAAGTTCTCAACACGGTATCTCTGGGCAGTTGAAGGAGAGGGAAGGTGAAAGATCATCATTTCCAAAAGGGCACTGCTGGCTGGTAGCCAGGTCTGCATGACACGCTTCATCAACGCCTTCCCCATCAGCTCCTTTTCATCACTCTTCATCGTCACACCAAGCTTTGTCAACATGGGCCACAACTTCTCCTTCTGATCATTCATGCAGATGTTGATAATCTGCTTGATGGGTTCATAACAGAACTGAACGAAACCACGCTTGCAGGTAGCAGAACCAGTGTTTTTGCTGGTCCATTTCTTGGTAGCTGGGTCAAAGTAGTTCTCACCCCAGAGCCTTTCCATCATCTTTGATTCATCAACTCCAAACTTGGATGCATACATCTTGGCAAAGTTGGTCAGAGTAAAAGCCCAACCATGCAAACCAGCTGAAAAGGCAACTGTTCCTTTCTCTGGATAGACCTGGACATCACCAAGAAGGGGGTCTTCGTATGTAGCCATAATGACATTAGCATTCTCAATAACCCTTTGGAATGCTTGGTAAGCCTCCTCTCCATCGACCTGGAGCTCAAGGAAGCACCTGTCCATCTTGTTAACAGTCAAAACAGGCCTGATCCTTTCTCCCAAGGCTTGACGAAGCACAGTCTCTGTTTGGACACAAACACCCTCAATGCAATCAACCACCACAAGTGCACCATCAGTAATGCGAAGGGCAGCTGTGACTTCAGATGAAAAGTCAACGTGCCCAGGGGAATCAATGAGATTGATGAGGTACTCATTTCCGTTTCTCTCCCCCTTGTAGCTCTTCAAAGCTTCATCAGTCATCTCATAGTAGAGAGAGATACCAGTAGATTTGATTGTGATACCACGCTCTGCCTCATCTGCACGGGTATCTGTCATCCGGACATCACCAGCAACTTCTTGTGCAATGATACCAGCAGCAGCAACAAGGGAGTCGGTAAGGGTTGACTTCCCTGCATATTAAAACTCAGTACCATTATAGCTATGAACAACACACAGGACATTGAAACATGAACAAGAATGTAATGCAAATTTGAAAGCAAAAGGACAATTATACATTTGAGCAGGGCATAATCAACCAGATACAAGAAAGCAGCTCAAATTAACTCAAACAGAACACTATTAACGACTCCATTATGAGCAGGTGAGTGAAAATAATGCTACAAATATAAGAATTATCAAGTGAAAAAAGTTATCGATACCATGATCAACATGTGCAATAACGGACATATTGCGAATGTTATGCTTGTAGTCCATAATCCTACGGAGTTCCTCTGCTGTAAACTTCACCTGCACATATCAATAATATCTCTCCATTAAGAATTACGAAATTAATAGAGCAGCCCAACAACCAGTAAGCTTAAATTGATAGATTACACTTACCATCTTGACAAGTATTTAAGAGAAACCACCAATTTGTAATTATACGGAGGTGAACCACCTGAAAATTAAAACCATAAAGATAATGAACCGAGGGTTCAATTGAACATTCAAGCAAGAAATTCAAGTAAATATCTATGAATACCCTCTACTTTGATAACTATTACTGTATCAAATATAATAATTTTATTAACAATCAAGATAAAAGATTTCAATCAGAAAAAATAATCACACATGGTATTCCCTTCTCTGCATGGGCTCGCATGTTTGGATGTGTGAAGGTATTCAAAAGGGAAAAACAAGCAATATAAAAAATATACCAATGGGAAAAACAAGCAATTAGCCACATTCAAATTACAGTAGATAGAAATTTTCTCTCTTCGAATTGTGTTAAAATTATTTCATAGCATTTAGAAAAATATTTGCCGGGAAAAATATAATGGAAAAGATAACATTTATTCATAAACACAGAGGAAAATCTCATATGGTCACGTAATGATTTTTCACAGTAGCAAGGAAACATCAGAAAAATTTACCAAATCGAAAAATTTGTAGGTGTAACTATTTTGCAGCAAAAAAAAAACACAGAAAAACGAACGAGGATATAGATTATACAACAAATCTACTCAGAAAAACAACGATATTCTAATACATCACGTAGAAAACTCCAACCGTCCAAAGAAAACGCCAGAAAATCTTTACACCAAGAAAAAAATTTCACGTAACAATTTTCCGACGAAACAAACGGCGCCTTACAGTGATCAACACAAGGAACAAGGATCTAATACAAATATGTAAACAATCTAACATCAAAAGCATGCATATATAACGAGAATTTTCAACAAAAAGATAAAATAATAATAAAATCCATGCAGATCAACCATTTTCAGAAGAAATAAAAAGCATGGCGACAGAAACCAGAAAACAGAAGAATAATATAAGATATAAAATTAAAGGCAGGCACTGAATTGAATAAAACAAAGAGGATATATGAACGAACCTCAAGAAGAATCGAGGTAGAGAGAGAGGAATTCTCCGCAGCCTATAAAAGAGAACGAGACTGAGAGAAAATTTGTGGGTTCCGAAGGGAATGTGTGAGTGTTATATAAGGTTAGGGTTTTCGTTTCATGGGTTGGGCTCCGCTGTGCCATTTTCTAGTTTCTCATGGCCCACCATTCTCTACTTCTGCCTTCTTCTTTTTTTCCTATAAAAATTTAAGCCTATAAAATAAAATATAAATAAATAAATTTAAAAAATAAAAAACCTAGATTGAGGAATTTTGTTTGATCACCCAAGATTGTTCTTTGGAAACCCAACCCCAAACTTTGGTGTTCCCTATGTGAATAAGTTTTGCAACAAGTATGAGTGTTGTTTGTTTCTTTGATATTTCTCAAATATACAATTTATATGCAATTTCGATATATTTTTCGAGAAACTAATTTTGATAATTCTTTGCTTTAGCTGATTTGGGTCATTCAAGTTCTAAATTATCATATTTGCGACCACACTCTCCCTCCACGTGTAGCGCCTGCTTTTAATTTTGACATATGGGGTAAGTTTGGTTGAAATATGTAGGAGTAATTTACGAAACAAAAAAATTGTATTGGGTTCTGGCCACACATTCCATACATCTTAAAACCTATTCCTGCGATATACAAGTTCTTCTCCAGAACATGACTCCATCACATAACATGTAATAAAAAGGATGGCGATTTTCACTCCCATTTTCTCCTTCTACACTACTTCCAGCTTTGGAGCATATAAGGCGAACCATATTCATACAGTATGCATCAAATGCTTCCACCATTCGGTACCATTTCTTCTTTGGTCAACATCCAAAAAGTTCCAGTTACGCACGGAAAATGCAATGCCACTTTAAGCGAAATCAAAGGCCAAATGCTCCGGAACTTGCAAATACAAGGCCAATACAGTTATTTACTATCTAAAAGTTCCAGTGGTGCTCCAAAATCACAAAGCAATCAAATTTTACTTGATGCTGCTACACAACACAAGAATCCCGAGAGAAAATTGAAAAAGCAAATCAAGCCAACTCCTACAGCAAGACTGGTCTTAAGTATGCCACCCTGTCCGGCCACTCGGCAATGTTTATCCCTATATCATAACAGAAGAATTAGGTTCAAAAGTAGGAATCAGCCTGCTTTCCTCTATCTATTATTGAGATATGAAGCTGTAGCAAACACACAGAACAGTCAAGTTATACAAGAACAAGCTACCCAATCCACGAAACAAACCACAAAAAGGGGTGTATAGTAAATTCAAAAATAGCATGTACCAGCAATGGCAGAAATGGTTCCATAAGCAACAAAGTAAGAACATAACATTACATAATCTTCTGAGCACGCACAAAACGTTACTACTGGCACAGGATGCTGACTACAACAACAGGGTTGGTACAAACATTAAACGAAAACAAAAAACTGAAAACCAAAAATAGGCAGTGCAATGGAACTACTGTCTCAAAGTGACTCAGTCATCCAATTGTTCGATATAATCAAAGAAATTACTCAGAGTTTGTCCTCAAACTCGGATAGTGGGGTCATTTGCTCCTTCAAACCCTTCCTCTTACGGATATCTGTAACAAGCTGTGAAGCCTGGGATCCAGCTTCCAATGGATCAGACGACATCATCTCCCAATGATCAAAGACACATTGTGGGAAGGCCTGCCCTGAAGTCGAAGCCCTCAGTTGACCAGAGAACCCAAAAGATTCAATGACGGGGAGGTATGCCTTGATATTGTAGAGTGGTGTACCAGGCCTCTGCATTTCCTCAAACACGTGCCCACGTTTCTGATTAAGAACACTGTAGATACCACCAAGAGCCTGCTCTGGAGCTTGGATTTCAACAAGATATACAGGTTCAAGGAGCCTTGGCTTGGCAGTGAGCTGGGAAGCATAGATGACCCTCCTAGCAGTGGGAATGACCTGACCACCTCCTCTGTGGATGGCATCAGCATGAAGAACCACATCACAGACTTCAAAGCAAATACCCCTCATGTTTTCTTCTGCCAATGCACCTTCCTTTGAAGCCCACTGGAAACCAGCAACAACAGAGTCCTTAATTTCATTCAGGTACTGAACTCCCTTACACATATCCACCACCATGTTAGGACCGGTGGTCTCAGGGCCAAAACACCAGATTTTCTTAGCAAGATCCTTGTCCCAACCAAACTCTTCAGCCAAGATCTTGGAACGAATTTTGGGATCATCTCTTGGGCCAATACGGCCATCATCAATGGCCTCAGGAAGACCTTCCTCCAAGGGTCGAGCTTCCATATACAGACGGTTATGCTTGTTGGGTGACTTGCTCATCACAGTACGACTAGACTTCTCCAGGACAGTCTCACGGAAAGACACAACGGGGTCAGATTTTATAATCTCAGCTCCACCCATGAAATCATCTTGTAGATCCTTCAAACAAATCTCAAGATGAAGTTCACCAGCACCAGCAATAATGTGCTCACCGGATTCCTCAATGGAACAGACAACCATAGGATCAGACTTGGCCAGACGTTTGAGACCTTCAACCAGTTTGGGAAGGTCAGAAGCCACCTTGCATTGAACAGCAACACGCACAACAGGTGAAACAGAGAACTTCATAGCACGAATGGGGTGAGCATCCGCTTCCTTCTCATTTGTCAACGTAGCATTCTTGGTGATAAACTGATCAAGACCGACCAAGGCAACAGTGTTACCACAAGGAACATCCTCAACAGTTTCTTGTTTCTTTCCCATCCAAATAACAGTCCTCTGCACGTTCTTAACATACAAATCCTTCTTCTCTCCAGGAACATAATTTGGACCCATGATTCTAACCTTCAAACCTGTCTGGACTTTACCAGCAAAGACACGACCAAAGGCAAAGAATCGACCCTTGTCAGATGCGGGAATCATCTTAGATACATAGAGCATAAGAGGCCCTTCAGGATCGCAGTTCCTGATAGCATTTGCATATTGATCATCAAGGGGACCCTCGTACAAGTTCTCAACACGGTATCTCTGGGCAGTTGAAGGAGAGGGAAGGTGAAAGATCATCATTTCCAATAGGGCACTGCTGGCTGGTAGCCAGGTCTGCATGACACGCTTCATCAACCCCTTCCCCATCAGCTCCTTTTCATCACTCTTCATCGTCACACCAAGCTTTGTCAACATGGGCCACAACTTCTCCTTCTGATCATTCATGCAGGTGTTGATAATCTGCTTGATGGGTTCATAACAGAACTGAACGAAACCACGCTTGCAGGTAGCAGAACCAGTGTTCTTGCTGGTCCATTTCTTGGTAGCTGGGTCAAAGTAGTTCTCACCCCAGAGCCTTTCCATCATCTTTGACTCATCAACTCCAAACTTGGATGCATACATCTTGGCAAAGTTGGTCAGAGTAAAAGCCCATCCGTGCAAACCAGCAGAAAAGGCAACTGTTCCTTTCTCTGGATAGACCTGGACATCACCAAGAAGAGGGTCTTCGTATGTAGCCATAATAACATTAGCATTCTCAATAACCCTCTGGAATGTTTGGTAAGCCTCCTCTCCATCGACCTGGAGCTCAAGGAAGCACCTGTCCATCTTGTTAACAGTCAAAACAGGCCTGATCCTTTCTCCCAAGGCTTGACGAAGCACAGTCTCTGTTTGGACACAAACACCCTCAATGCAATCAACCACCACAAGTGCACCATCAGTAATGCGAAGGGCAGCTGTGACTTCAGATGAAAAGTCAACGTGCCCAGGGGAATCAATGAGATTGATGAGGTACTCATTTCCGTTTCTCTCCCCCTTGTAGCTCTTCAAAGCTTCATCAGTCATCTCATAGTAGAGAGAGATACCAGTAGATTTGATTGTGATACCACGCTCTGCCTCATCTGCACGGGTATCTGTCATGCGGACATCACCAGCAACTTCTTGTGCAATGATACCAGCAGCAGCAACAAGGGAGTCGGTAAGGGTTGACTTCCCTGAGAGGAGGAAAATTTTAACATTATTACTTGATCATGCAACCACAGATACAACAGAACAAGAAGCAAATAAATCAAATATGGTCCAAGCCTCAGTGGGCTTCAGTAAATTTTTGTTTTTACGAAGTTAACAATTGCATTAATATCCTACTTATACATAAAAATTCAGCCACTCCTTTAGCTGCGCCTTGAAACCATAATTGATAATTATGATATTCAAGCTTGGGAACAGATACAATCATTTAAAGCCAGTATAAATGCTCTATACTTGTAAACAAAACATCATTTCAGATTGATATTTGGTAAGCCAAATAAGTAACATTATATATACCGTGATCAACATGCGCAATAACAGACATGTTACGAATGTTGTGTTTGTAGTCCATAATCCTACGGAGCTCCTCAGCTGTGAACTTCACCTGTACATATGAAAAATATAACTCAATTAAAATTAAGGAAATAATGTAGTTTCCCAGCAACCCACTGAACTGATGAAACAAGTATCTTACCATCTTGACTAGTCTTCAAATGTCACCTCCAAAAATATAATTAGTATCTGTCCACAAAAATAGTAAAACCATCATAATTAGATAAATGAACAAGAACAAAGTAACAAGAGCCATAACAGTTACAAAATTCCCCACCAATTAAAGGAAATCCAAAAGCATAGTAAGAAAGTAATTTTGCAGGTATTTTGATACATACATATGTGTTTATGCAAGTAAATATATAAGATACTTGTTTAAATCTGGTATGTGTGTATGCATCCATATCTATACGATCTTCGTTTAAATTTGATATGGGTTATTTGAAAAAAAAAGCTAAAAAAGAATGAATAAAAAAGTCGGCTAAATTATATGAGCAGCAACTAAGCAAAAGAAAATTCAATCTAATCCATTTCAAATCATATAGTACAAAAGATTATACTACTTTGACCGTCTAATTACAGATCTTAAGCCAGAAAAATCGTAAAACAGGTACGAGAATCATTTAATTGAAATAAGCAAGCAAGCTAATTACTTCAAAGCAAGCTTCAGCTTAGAAGCTTCAGATCTAAATATAGTAGAGAGAGAGAGAGAGAGAGAGAGAGAGAGAGAGAGCGAACCAGGTGACAAGCAGCAAGCGAGGCGGCAGGCGAAAGAAAATGGAGGTGGAATCTCAGACTTCTCCTTTATATACAAAAGGAGCTGAGAGAGAATAAAATAGTAAGACCGAGGTATATGCGGTTGTGAAAAGAGGTCTTCGTTATCTAGGGTTTTGTAATAAACTGGGTTGGGCTTTGCTTTGTAAATGGGCCAAAGGTCCAGTCTGGATTATAAAAAAACAATGTCCAATGAAACTCGTCTTGAGATTGAAAATAATCTTGAAATTTTCAACTTGTCAAGGCCAACACAAAGTTAATAAAATAAACTCAACTTAAATGATTGATTTAATCTATTTTCAATGGAGGTAAACACAGCAAAAACTCTAAAAAAGGGGAAAGTTCACATTCAAACGTTATCAACGAGTAATTTTTAGGTGTAATAGTAACATTGCGCAACAGATTTACATAATGTTAAAAGTTCATTCAAATTATAATACGATGGTGCATTTAAACCTAATACATATGTTATAAGGATCCGAATCCTCTGCTATGATTTTCTCTGTTATGATCTACTTTACTTTCGTTCTCCACATGATACCTCATTAAAATTTAATCTAAGGGATGTAAGCCGGACACATCATCCACAAAATAAAAAACCCAATTTACACTTAATTAAAAAATAAAAATAAATCACCATAAGTTGACTAACTCCAATTACTCCAACCTAACGTCTCTAACATGTCTAAGTGTTCTTTTTCCTTCTTCTTTTCCCTTCTCTGCAAGTTTTCCCTAAAATTTGAGTGATCGTCCATCTGTTCCTTCCCTAATTCTTTTTCTCTCTCTAATTTTCCTTCTACAATTTACGAGACTGTCTTGTTTTTGTACTAAAACTCTTTTTATATTTGTTGTTTGGTGTTAAATATAAAGATATTAACCATGAAAATAGGTCGAGATAAGATATGATCGAACTCCAGGCAAATAAGATCAGAGCACCCAAACAACTTCAAGCAATCCAAGAAAAATGAAAAGAATTATGAATGCCAACCTTAACCCAAAACCCACTAAATTTTAAATATGAAGTAATTTGTCTTCAATGGAAGAGTGAGAAATTAGAATTTTTTCTCTCTTTGGTATTTATTGTTTTGTTTTTTCACAATTTCAAGATTTCTTGGTTTTTTTTTTTTTTTTTTGTGTGTGTGTGTGGGTCTGAATGCATTTTTCCCACTTTAGCTTATGTGCTATGTTGCTGGTTAAGGTTTCAATGTTCATTTCTTAATCTGGTTGTGTTGCTGGCGATAGATGGAGTGACCATTTATTGTGAATAGGTGAAGTATTGCTAAAAGATGAGATAAATAAAATATAAATAAATAAATAAAGGTCTTCTGATGGTCTTTTTTGTGCATCAGTACCCTAGCGCAACTGTCACAATTTGCAATACAGATAGACTGAAGAAAAAGGGGGGAAACTGCAATTTCCAGTAGCTAATGGAGACAAGGGCTACGTGCTCAAGCATCACAGGGTCATACCATATAGAAACAACTATTTTGCCTTCTTTGCAAGGTTAGAGGTTTTCATCCTCTTCATTTGGTTCGAGGTTAGGAACTCGGCATCATCTCTGATGAAACTCCACCAAACGTAAGTTAGGGGAATAGTGGTGGCGTGCCAGGCCGCATGAGCATCCACAAACCCTTGATATGGAGGGAAATCATAAATTTCTAGGAGCATTGCAAGGCCACCTGCCACTACTACCAGCCACAGCTTCCAACGTGATGGATGGCGAGTGACACCAGCCCAAATCGCCCAAACAAGAAGTTGTACTACTGCCATGACAACACAAACTTGCATGTTCCACCCTGCAATGTGTTGATTAATTAAGTCAGATTGTTATCATGAAAACTAGGAAATTATGTCACAGAAAGAGAGAAGACAACCCATCAGTTGTCCAAATAAAGGAAATTATGCATTTCCTAACACTTCAACTTTCTAGGATAATCAGTGATCTATAGTGAAATCAAAGCAAGATATTTCATGTCCAATATAAAGACTTTCCATCTAATATAAAAAATTAATTCACGGGCATGGTCAGTTTGAATGTTGAGAAACAGATATCATCCAGCACTTGTCACTTCCTACTAGCTTACATTCTTGGAGTAACAGGTAGCGTAGCACCTATGTGATCCACGGTCACTGCTATTCAAGTAAATAAACTATATATAGGTCACTGCTCTCTCTCTCTCTCCAACTATATATGTTAACGAAAAAGAAAAAAAAAATTAGTACAAGGTCATACCGTAATCCAGTTTGTAAAAGTTGAGATACAATATGTGGGTGGTTACAAAAGCCAGCAGTGGAGCAGCAACCATCACTCTGACAGCATCATCCTTCACATCAAAACTTCTTAGTATGGACAGAATGAGCGAGTACCCAAG
>NC_034012.1:7650917-7737672 GCF_000346465.2 Prunus persica | reverse complement strand
CCTTCAAACGTTGAAGTTTTAGTGCCCATGACCCCAACTAAACCTTGGACCTAGAATGAGAGTCTGAAAGCATAGTAAAAGCACACATATCTTGCAATGTACTTCATATAAATAAGATATAACCTTAATAAAAACAGAAAACAGCATGCAGATATTCATTCCCACATCAGAAAAAATACAGAAGGAAAGAGCAAAGCTTACCTACTATGGAACACAGCACTCCAGAACCAGGAGTTAAATGATAAGAGAGCATAGATGTGCCACAAACTGGCAAAGTAATAGTATGTCTTCTTATCCCGTCTCAAAGGCAACTTATAGTATAAAAGGATGAAAAAGGATATCCAACCATGGAAATGCATTGCAAGGTTGAGCACAGAGAAAGCTACAGAAGCAGGCTCCTAAATAAATGGATAACATGTCAAATAGCACAAACCATGATAACATTAAAGCTATTGTAAAAGAAAATGTGGCCAAGGCATATAGCCTCCCAAAAAAGCAAACCTGGATCCCGTAAACACGCTTGAAGGGCCATTTACCATGATATTTGACTGGATCATGACCAGTTGCTTCTCTTTTGTTCTCTCTGTCAAGCATACAATAGTAACGGCAATCACTTTGGCAATCCCATTGTTTCCACTGCATATAAAGAGGTTCTTGCATGTACCATGGACCATCAACGGAGACCCCGTCAGAAGAGAAATTGCACTGTGGAAAGCATCTCTGCGCTACACATCCGGTTTCTCCACATTGTTTTATACAAGCCCTAAAATTGCAATTAACTATATAAAAAGATTCCAACTTCACAATGTTAAATATACATGACAGGTTACAAGTGTAGGCAAAATGACCAAAATTAATTCATTTTACAACATGGCCCAAAATGTTGATTCCACCAAATAAATTACAAGAATCTGCACTCGAGGAACTTATACAACTTAGCCATGAACAAATTATTACAGATTACTTTCAAGAGAGGTACTTATCAAAAAGCAACTTCAAGAGAGGAATTTTAAGAATTTACATAGTTCCAAATAGATAGCAGTTGCAATGGGAAATTCCTCTATTTTAACATTATAAAACGGGGCTGATAGGTGAACTTTTTAACAAAAACACCATACCACACATGGTTATTGATTCATAGGTGACACAAATGAAGAAAGCCTGTTCACATAACAAAAATTAATTGTTAACATTTGTTAGCTAGCCAGCTGACAAGGAGACGCAAGATACAGATTTATTCCATAAGATAAAAGATTGCTATGTTTGTACATTACTTAATGAACAAATAATTGTTTGATTCGTTTTTGTTTGTGAATAAAGGTTGTGAGCTAACTCTATATAAATGGCATGTTCATCTGTGTATTCCATATGGGTGATTGATCACCCTAAGTCAGGCTTGTGCAGCCTCATTGAATGGTTATTGTGATTGATTTATAGTAAATACAAATTCAAAAAAATTTTGAGATTTCCTTACAAGGATGCTCTTAAATGCTTGAGAGGGCATAACCCTGTTTCCATTAATTTTTCAGACCACTAAGGTTTTCCAACATAATTATGTAGAATGCACTTTGTCAGAATGTAGAGCACAGATTACAAAGATATAAATACCTATGGTATAAAACCCTATAATTGTTATAACGCTGTTTATTTGACATGAAAAGAACATTTAGGTGCTAGTTCTGCAATCACATATAAGCTCCATGCCTACTTGCTATGGTTATTGAAGACCAGAATTTGGAAGGAAAGTTCAGATACAACTTTTCCCATTTAGAAACTCAGTAGGTTCCTATTTTAATTTGTTTACAAACATGTAACCCGTATGTAACTATAAGACCAAAAGCAAATATATTGTAATTCGAGCAACCCAGAGTGCATGCAGTCAAGGACCTATGGATCTGATGGCATGTACCCTGTCCCTAAGGTTGGCGTGATTTAAGATCCCTAAAGCTTGGGTAATAATAGGGAGGGGAAATGCCATTGTAGCAATAGAAATAGAAAGGAAAAAAGAATTGCAAGTGTGTCGATAAGAATTATGTCACACAAAGGATTGGTAAGTTAGTTTGATGAGCAGCTTTTTCAAGCAAAGAATCCTCATTGTGTATTAATTCTTCCACCAAATTATTGATTAGTGAGTTACCATCTAGAATTGCAAGCACAAAAACTCAAGGGAAAAGAATGCTCTCTATATTGAACTTCAAATAAGGAGCGCTAATTGCTAGTGAATGGGGAGCATCCAAATGTGGGCCCCACACTCTTGAGTGGTGTGGATGACAACCGCCCCTTTCCATTTGAACTTCAAGTGAAGAGGAGCAAGATAGCCCTTCAGCTGAAATTTCAGTCCTTTGGCTGACTCAGGGCAAGAAAGCCTGAGTAGGCTACAGAAAACCTCGGTAAGAGGTGAAAATATAGAGTCTTTTAAGCAAAACAATGAGGAATTATTACAAAAACCTCAAAAACAATACATGTAGCTGTGGCAAAAGAGCACAAAGAAAGCTAGAGAAATAGCAGTACAAAGCTATAGGAAAATATCTAAAGAAGAAAAAAACACTTACCTATAAAGTGGATCAGCATCACCAGCACTGGCATCTAAAACTCTGAAGTTGACGACCCATGAAACCACCACAAAGAAAGCGACCCAATAGTGCTTTAACATCTGAACATAAAATCACAGATTGGTTAAGCGTCTAAAGCTCTCAACTTTGACCATTGCAAGATCTTGACTTCTCCATTGCATATCAATACATCATCAGTTATCTTTTCTAATATTACAAAAACCAATCCGGGCAAGAATTGCATATGTAATTTGTCTAAAAGCCCAGAATAATTTTCTGGGTTCTTAAAAAAAGCTTTGCTTCAATGCTTCATTTGTGGTCAATTCTACTAAATACATCTTTTCTTTCAAATAAAAACCATCATATACAAGTTTTACTGGAATGGAACGACATCGTTTTAGATCCGGCAAAGGAAACTCACCGGAGCACCAGACCCACGCGACCTCCTCCTCCGTCTCTCTCTTTCTTCTTCCTCTTCACATCAACATTAACAGTCTGGTCCACTCCGTGACTTGTTCAATTCTTCAATTGCTGCTTGTATGCAATTCTTCAATTCTTCCTCATTGCTTTTTGGGTCAGTGGGTCTTCGGGTTTGGATTGGTAAGTGGTAATGGGTTGAAAATGGAACTCCATTTGGGCTTGAAACTCATTGGATTTTGAACAAGTGAGCCCAAAGCCTTGACAAAACAAACCTCGTGTTTTTGCCACCCTTTTTTGTTCATTCGGTTCCGAAACAAAACATATGATTTCGAAAATGAAGTGCGAGTTTTAGATGGATTTTCAATTGGTTTTGGGTCTAAAGCTACTAATAAGTGTGTCCACTTCTCAATACTCATTGAATCAAACTTATCTAGAATCTATTGAATTCTCAAATATATACTAGGTAAACGATTAGAAGACATTGAGTTCTATCAATCCCCTTTGTGTTCTATTGGTATGGAAGATAGTGTTTATTGTAGTATTAGAGACTTTTATGAGTTCGTACTTGGTCCCCTATTGTTAATATGACACTAAAAATGTATCTACGTGCCTAATTATTACAATGGGTCTCACATTTTTATATTATATCATCGTAGAGTGATTTTAGCATTGTTTCTTATCATTCGTGCCTAATGGTAGATTATGTACTTTATTTTTGCAATATATGACGTTATGCTATTCCTTCCTGAAAACACTGGTATAATGACAATAGAGACGATTTTATGTCCCTTTATATTTCTAGAGATGGAACCCATATAGGTATAGCACCTCTTCATTAGATAATATTAGATAGTACATGTAAATAGATAGTTGAAACAATTTGAAGAAATAAATTGAAAAAAATCGAACGTTATGTGTATATTTAAATTACAAAGCAATTTGAAAGAGTACTTGTTCTTTTTGTGCTCTAAGGAAACTCGATAGGCGAAAATTGAAAAATATTAATGAGAGTAACTTCTGATCATATATATATATATATGTGATGATCTTAATCCAACGAATCCTATACAACTGATATTTCACATTCTTGTTCTTGAATTTTTTTTAGTTTAAAATGTCAATTCTCAATAAGGATGAGATGGGAGCCGTAGAACCCTAGCTAAACAAACCGTTAAAGTGGGATAATCATCTGCTCTTCATGCATTCATGAGATATTTTTTGTTTTTGTTTTTGTTTTTCATAAAAAAAGTTCCCACAAATTATATTATAGAGTCTAGCAATTTCAATGCAACACTCATTTACTCACCAAATTTTTTGTTTTACTTTTGCTTAAGAATTGAGGGTTTGAAACAGTCTTTGTTTTTTTTTTTTAAAGTACAAGTGATAGTCTAAAATTATATAAAGGGAATTTTCACACATACTTACACAACTATGATGTCGAGGTATTCAAACTTGAGACCTTCGATATGCAAATCAAGGCCTTTTTTCATTGGGCGAAACTCCATTGGCTTGAGGCAGTTCTTGTTAATGTTTATAATGTCTAGTAATTATGCATGTGTTCTAGTTTAATTCCCCAGGGTCTTCATATAAAATAATTCAAGAGCACAGCTGAACTGAGCCTAATTTAAATGAATCATGCTAACACGACCTAAATTAGTAAGGTTTGATTTTCTTCGATGTACTTGAACGACATAAAATAAGACCTTGAGTTGAGCCTTAGATTGAGTTCTTGCACGTTTATGTATGTAACCAAGAATTAATAAAATATATATATAAAAAGGTTTTCCAAATGTTGAAGCTTCAAGCGACATGAACAACCTGGCTCTTTTAATTTGCAGCAGCCCCCCTGACGACCTTCAACATTTTCTCAAAAGCCCTCAGATTGCATGTGCGCTAGATTCTATATGTAGGAATTAATTCATACAATATTAGAATACATCCAAATTTTATAAACAAGGCAACAAGATAAAATTAAATATATCAGTTCGTCAAAACATGAACTCCTACACTCTAGCACTCCCCCACTGCAACATTAATTATTCCATTTACACCAGAAACGTTGGATCAAAAGCAAGATGGACGGCGGCGGATCTAAGCTCATCCCAGTTCTCATTCAAAAGCTCATTCTCAAGATCTTGATACGAAAAGTTTGAGAAAGTCTCCATGTACGGATATGTAGCAGGCATGTTGGAGCTCAACTGGCCTACTGCATGCAGCTGCTGGTTGCTTCCATTGAAGTTGTTCATGTTGGTATGGTTCACAACAGGCTTCTTCTCTTCGTAGCAAATAATATTGTCTGAAGTACCAAAACTGATGTAATTGTTAGACTGATCTAGGTCATCTTGATCACTTGTGCATTTCTTGGAGCTCACTGTGTCCATTGGATGGCGTTTAGCTCCGGATAGCCCTCTACAATCTGCTGTATATTTTTTGTACGAGACATTTCTCTTGAATATCCGGCATAATGTCCATATTTCCTGAAACAAGTGAACCATTGCATCCATCAGAACATAAGCCTTTATATATGGTCAAATGGGAAAGGAAAATTTTATTTAGCTACTGTAGGTCATGGATTATTATGAGTTTACTTTGACATCATGACTTGTTTATGGTTAAGGTTAATTTCAGCCTGGCTAGCCCTAGTACTTTCTTGATAAATTATGAAAAGTACTAATGTGAGATGCGAAATGCATAAGAAACGTTTTTTAATTTATGCCTGACTTATATTGGCGGACAAATTCTTTATGTTGCTAGATTATGAATTTGGAACACGTATTTAGGCAAAATAAAAAATGAACAATAATTTAGGGATTCACAGCCTAGCAAGCATCTTATCTTATCAGACAGTGACATTTCGCACATGAACAAAATTGTAATTAATTTGAAAAATAAAAGGGTATAGGAAACTAGGACGCAGATTTTTCACTTACAGCTTCTTGTTGAGGATCAGTACTACTGATGTTCTTAGTGTTGGAGCTGCGGTGAATGTATTCATTAGAACTGGCCGGATTGGGAAGGCGAAATTCGTGCATCATCCAATCGGTTTTGGTGCCTTTGCCTGCACTTCCACGGTAGTAAACCAATGTTTTCTTGAGGCCAATGCAGGCATGGCCTTGTCCTCCATGGGAATGTATCGGCTTGTCAATCCCAGTTGCCTTCCAAAATCCAGAGCCTGTAACTCTGTTGGGTCTGATGCTGTTCTTGTACTTTCTCCCTCTTTTGCAGAAGAAGTACCATTCCTTCTCTCCTGCTGTATTTATCGCTTCTGCGCATACACACATAATATTGAAGTTAATCACAAATTAATTGACCCATATGTTTGTAAGAACAAGATCTATAGTTGGAGCTAGCTGCGGCACTTATAGTAGAGCTAGGTTTATAGCAATACATGGAAAAACTAAAAGGGTTACAGAAATTGTTTGCTGATCATATATTTTATATTCTAAAGTAATTTTTCTTGATAGTATAAACTATATATAGTAGTTAAATTAGAAATAAAGAACTAGCTAGTACTGGGAACCAGTGCAACCAATATATATTCTAGGCCAACTTTTGCTCAGTATCCTTTGAGTTTTTGAAGCAATTTAACCCTAGCTATCTTCTTGTCTCCTTCTTCTTCCAATTAAGGATATACCAGAGAATAAAAAAGAGGGAAAGTAAAAATTCATGGGAAAGTAAAAATTCATTATAGGGACATATATATATGTATGCATACTTGGAAGATCCCAAGGATCATGCTTGTAGATGTCAATGGATTTGATGAGCTCTATGCTGATTGCTTTCTTCTCAACCTTCCGGTGAAGATAGAACTCCACAAGTTCTTCATCTGTCGGGTGAAACCGAAATCCTGGAAGTTGAACATCATCTTCATCAATATATTGATGATCATCCTTACTGCTGGTGTAGTTGCTGTCCATGATTTTGTGATCTTCTTCCAACTCTAGCTTAGCTCCTCAATCAATTTTGTTGTGCTCTGTTATGTAACCTCAGTGCAGAAGCGATGGTCTATAGCAGTTTTGAAATATGGGTGCAAGTGCAAGAGAAGGTTCGATAATTAAGCTGAAGGGTCATAGGCCTTTGTGTTATTTATAAGGTGAAGAAAGTCATAAAAACTTAGTTTTATTAGGTCAAGTCATAAAGGTTGACTCTGGCAGGCCAGAAGTCTTGAACCATTTTGGTTCTAGGTCGCCGTTTACGACTTTATCTTGCTATACCAGTTGTTAGATGTATAGTCTCAGTCAGTGCCATATATGTGTAATGTATCCACTCCCTTCAACTCATTTAGGAATTTCAAGGCATCATAACAAGGCCAGATACAACTAGAGAGAAACGTTAAACATTTATAGGTTTTTTTTTAGGTTTTGAACCGATAGAAATTTATTGATATCAAAGTAACAAAGTATAATCGCATCAGGCAAAAGCCAAAAGGATTAGACGAGCCACTCTACACTTTGATCATCAGATCAATCAACTTACATCCTTCTCGCAAAAACGATTAGGTTGAAATAGAGCCCATGATAAAGTAACCCCGTCCCTATGCATGCCGTAAAACCAAAACACAAAAATTTGTACCTATAAACAAACATAATTTTGCGACATGCATCAATCCATATAGTACATTGATAAGTACAATTTTGTTTTTTTTAAAAAAAAAGTAAAACTCACATACATCAACTTGTACAATACATTTGTACGATTATAACACTCATCACGCAGTATGTAAATTTTTAGTCATTTTAAAAAGTGCAATTAAGACCCATTTTTTTCTTATTGCATAAGTTTCATACAAATATTTTCATTTTTGAAAGCGATGGTAGGATACAAATATTAATTGTCATATAATATACATTACCTTGCATAAAGGGCACACAACAGTTTGTGGGTTATTGATTTGTGCAAAGAAGTTTTGCGTGTCCAAGAACATATGGAGATCACATTTTCGGTCCTCATAAAGGCTTCCTTTATGTATAAACAAATCAATTATAATTCGATGGCACAAGGGATTTGAATTATTTGTACATCTGCATATGAAAATTATGCAGTTCTATATCATTGAGACACACAGTGTTATCTAGGTTAATGTGGCCCATGATTTGCACGGCTTTCCAAATTTTTTTATTTATGAAGTATATATTTTGCTTCAATATTTATGTGGTCAAAAGCGTCTATTAATTATTATGGATGGAAGAGATCCCAGTCCAAAAAAGGCAAAAACGAGAACCACACTCAAGGGCAGATTAAGATGGGGGGAAGTGCAAAATGGGGGACTGCTTGGATTCTAGTTAGAATAATAATGGATGAATTGTAAATGGTCTAACTCAATGAAAAAGGATCTTGACTTGCAGAATAGAATTCTCAAGTTTGAATCTCATGGCATCAATTTGTGTTTGTATGTGAGAAACTTCCTCCCTTTTAATTTAGACCATCACTTATGCTGAAAAATATATATTAACGGACCAATTAATGAAAGACTTCTGGAGGTACAAAATAGTATTCAACATGCACATTAAGATCTTGAGATCCATAGAACTCTTAACTCGTTATAGCACTTTGTTCTTAAAAATTGCTTCCATTACCCAATTGATAAATTGCAAATTAGAACGTGAGAATCTCACGGCGATGAGATGCATTAGTTTGGCTCTAGAAATTTAGGATAAATTACACTATAAAACGATAGGATATTTAGATATTTTTACAACAAAATAATACACCCACAACAAAATCACGTTGTCATAATAAGTCCAATCACAATGAGGTATCAAACTCATCACAAATATATATTGTCCTTACATTCATATGAGTTAGACCTGAGACTTCTTCCAACTTACTATAAGACAAAATTATCACTAAACTTAAACGGGCCATTGATTCCAAAGCTAATTTATGAGGGATAAGTTTTAGTCATCAACCTCTTATGAATAGTCTTTCGTCATCCTCCAAGTTAGACAAGAATATCCATATTATGCCTTGATTGCACATGAAACGAGGCAGTATAGAATTAGTTTACGTTCTTCATGATAAAATGATTAATTCCCTATAATTAGAAAGTTTTTCTATTTAAAACCCATACTTCTCTTTGTTCACCCCATATTCTAAGTTCACCCCAATTTCTAATTCAAAATTTCAAAATTTTTAAGCAAACCGCACTATCTTCCCAAACTACCCCTAAATACACACCCATCAGAACACACACACCCCCAAAAAAACTCATCAACCTCACAGCCACACCCCACACCCCACTAAAACTGCAAGTCTAGATAATCTTTCAAATCCAGAAACAGATTCTTGCAGTTCAAGCCAACCAGGAGTAATGGAATTCTTCAGACAATTTAAGTTTCTTAAAGGAAAAGAAAGAAACAAGGAACAAAGCAAACACTCTAAGCAGCTCTTTACCCTCTCTGCATTTGTGAGAGATGAACAACAGAAAACCAACTTCTTGGATGATCCACAAAATTTCCTATATGGAGGGTTGTTGTCTTGTTTAACAACAGCTTTATAATGTTCAGCATTAGATTGTCTACAAGAGAGAAAAAAATGCATAAATGAGAATCTTAGAATATCAGAATTTGTTGTGATACACATTAGATCTTTAGGGAAAAGTTTTACAACTCACACCCCACACCCCACACCCCACAACTCCGGTTACCATAAAAAAGTTCACTCTAGGTTCTCTTTAGATACTTACAACTTAATATGAAGAGTGGTGGGATGTATGTATATATGTATTAGGGTTAAGTATTAGATGACTTCTTTTTAATAAGATGAACATAGAAAAGTACGAGGTTTAAATAGAAAAACTCTAATTAGATATGCATGTGATTAGGTCATAATACATATCAGTCTTATAAAACAAACTGAACGACAGAAACACTGGTGCCCATCTTAACGGAGTTAGGGAGTGAGATACGCAAACAAAACCCATATGATTGGATCCAAATTCCAAGTTTTCCAACATGTAGAATAACAAGTGGAAGACAACGAAAATGACAAAATAGATGGATTCACTCAACTCAACCACGTGTTTTTGAATTTAGGACAAATGGATTATCATATTCTTACTAAAATAATATATTGCTAATCCAAAGTCTACAAACAAACCCATCTAAGATAATTGCTTCCCTTTTCATCGGGCCATTGAATTGACCTTATCATTTTTCTTTGTCCGTTTTCAAAGAAACACATGCATTAATTGCATTTTCCTGTGAAATTTACAATATAAAATACATAGATAAAGGAATTTCTAGAAGAGTAGGAGGTGATTTACATTTGAATCCCATTTCAAAGGGATGAATTGTCAAAATTATCCTAAATAATCGGCAATAAACTTATTATAGTAACTTTAGTCTAGTCTTTTTTATCTTTTCGATTTCGTAATAAATTTTAAATTCGAAATATCTCTTTTCTAAATTCAAAAGACACATTTTTACCATGTACCTTTTGATAAAAATATTGATGCTAATATGATAAATATTCTTAAAGTATGTAAGTTTACGATATGGGGCCTATTAATTGTTGACCAAGTAGTTTTAGTACATGATAAAATATTTAAGGTCTAATGGTATTTTTTTTTTCCAATATTAAACAAAAGTCGTACAATTTCGAATCTTCTTTCGTAGTTGATCAAGACAATAAATTGTTGAATTTCATGTACTCGCTTGAAGCATGGTGAGAATCTTAGTGCCCGTTTGGCATTGCTTATTTGGGGTGATAAGTGATTTTTAAAATTTTTTGGGAAGCTCAATCCGTTTGGTAAACTATGAGAAAATTACTTATTATTAAAAATTGTTGTGAGAGAAAGCTATAAGGGAAAGCAGCTAATGATGTGCTTTCATTTTCTAATTATGCGAGAATCAGTTTCGAAGAGGTGCTGAGTTTAATGATTATGCAAGAATTATTTTTTGATTATGCAGGAATTAGTACCAACAACACTTTTAACAAAAAGTTTACCGAACGCCAAACTGTTTTCTCTCACAGCAAATCTGACAGCGATTATTTTCACAGCACAACAATATCAAACTAGCCCTTAGTCCTCTTCAATATGTTATACATGAAAAATTGAATGGTATATATCTTCCTTTGTATAGTATCTGTATAGTATCGTAAACAAGATATGACCCCTATTAGAAAATGATAGGTTTTGAGTCTCTTGACTTTGCCATGGCCAACGAGTTTCTGACCTTATTTTTGACGTGAAATCGTGAAGCCTAGACATATTAAGACACGAATTACCATTTAATTAAATTGTCAATCGAAGAATTAATCTAGAAGCCTAACAGCCACCGTACGGTGGCAGTGAGACATTTGGTCCTACACCCTCTAAAAACGGATCGAAGTAAATTTCAATTCGACCAGTTTATGAATATATAAACATGAAATCATAAACTGGTCGGCATAATTGTTTCGATTTAAATATAATAAAATCATGCATAATTGTTTTCACTATTATATACACTTTATTAAGATATAATATTATTGTGAAGTATGTAAACAGATGTACATTTAAATAAATAAATGAAACTGTCGGCTATTCTAAGACTAAACTAAAATAAAATAAATGAAACTGTCTCCATCATGTATCATTCTGAAATCTATTGTGGACAAGAATTTATTTCCGACCCTCAAAAATCGATGGCTTTTGTAGTTAATTCACTAAACATCACTTGCTCATATTATATCATTTTCGGAAATTCACATAATTTCTCAGAGGATCTAAAGGATAATTATAAAAAAAGAGAGGAAAAGAACCAACAAAAACAAACAAACAAAAGAAAGAAAGAAAGAAAGAAAGAAATATATATATATATATATGGTCCCTTTTTATCCAGGAATTCTTCAAATAGTTTTATTTAAGGGACACCCTTTAGGGTTCTCTACGATTTTTTTTTCTTTCAACAATCCAAACCATTTATTTTTTAAGTCAATATTTATAGATCATTCTTGCCAAAAATTAGACAAATCAAAAACCGTTTCGACATTCAATTGTGCTCTACAAAATCAATGAACACGGTGCTTCAAGAAAGTACTAAAATTTCAATAATCCAATTGAGTGGTCAAATGATATCGGATTCAAGTAATTTTTTGTAGAGATGATATTTGAAGATCCCTTAATGAAATATATATATATATATATATATATATAGGTGTGATCGGAATCTTGGAAATTCTACTTGTATATGCTCAACTTGCAGGATTTTTTTTTCTTTCTATTAGATTTCTATCAGGCAAAATATGTTGTTAATGCCAGGTCATGTGTGCACCGCAATGATTAATTAATACAACTTTAGCACACACAAAAAAAGATTAATTAGTACATATAGCTTGCGAGTAAGACAATGCTATAAAATAATTATATGCATTAAAATACAGAAGAACAATAAAAAATTAGAAACAAAGTAGAATGATGGAGCAGTCACTACAGCCATCGACACGGAGGGATGGAGGTCAACTTAACCTAATTATAATTAAGATTAAGAGAAAGGAATTTACTGGTTTTAAAGGGGAAAAAAAAGTTAAGAACCTACTTAAAGAAATAGCATGTAGCAGCCATGAGAAAAATAGAACAATATATAAGAACAAGTCCACGCGTATAGACAAGACAATATAGACAAGGCAAAATTAAAACCTAGTTAGTTGAGCAAGGACCAAGGAGCAAAAATAGTACTCTAAGCCTAGTTGCTTAGTTACCAAGTCAATTAAGACAAAACATATATTTTTATTTTTTTAATACAAGCGATAGTCTAAATTATAAAGCAAGGGGAAGAGTTTTCTCACACACATTACCAAGATCTCATGGAGATTCGAGCCTGATTGGTCTACACGTCAAGGTTTTTTTTCATTGGGCTAGATCTCGTAGTGACAAAACATGTATTATTTGATGCTTTTGATGTTTGAAAATTTGAATTAAAATTGAACTGAGTTTTGTACTAGCAGAGAGCCACAAAAACCATGTCAAAAGTGTTGAAGAATATAAGTCTCACATCGGAACTTGACTAAATTAAATACAAGATATAATGAATAGTTATACTACTAATATCATCGAAGTCTTTTGTGATAAAATTTCACACATACTGGACTTTATAGGTGATTAAGTTGGGGACAATATAGATGTTGCTAGTAGTGGATCGCTAACCCGTGTATCTGGAATTTAACAAAAAGAAACCCAAAAAGGGGAGTGCTAGCAACCTTCTCTTTAGCCTTCTCCTTTGGACCTTCTCTCTTCTTCTCATAACTAGTGTCACTTTCCTTACACTTAAAACAATGTCATTAATGCATCACACAAACTAATTTTTGTTTTCCAAATTTACCCTTATTAAATGTATTAACTTATTTTAATAACAAGCTAATTGTTTTACAACTTTCTTATCACCTTGTTAAAAAATTAAATAAGAATATAAAAACTGAAGTTTTTTTTAAAAAAAAAATTCCAAAGAGAATGTGTGTTTTGTTAAAAACAAAATAAAGATGATAACAATGTCATGTAACAAATTTTATTTTTTTTATATTCTAAAAAATGACGTTTTTCTTATGTTTTTTTCTTATTTAATTTTTAACAATGTGCTAAAATAGTTGTAACAAAATTTGAATAAATTGAAGGAAATATAAAAGTCAATACATTTTTAAAGGGTAAATTTGGAAAACAAAAACTAACTTGTTTGATGCATTAATGACATTGTTTTAAGTGTAAGGAAAATGACACTTGTCATGAGGAGAAGAGAGAAGGTCCAAAAGAGAAGGTTAAAGAGAAAGTTGTTAGCATTTCTCAAAGTCTAAAGTCTAAACAGGAACATTCCGGGTTAAGTTCAGCTGCTTTTGTTTTGGTCAGAGACTTCGGCTGCTTTCATATTTGCATTATTTCAGTTTTGTTTATTTATCTTTTTAATTAATTGGTCCTTTTTTGGGTTCTTTAGACAGCTGGGGTGTGCTATTATGCGTGTGTGACATGCCGTTGAAATAATTCTCCTAAGAGTTGAATTGTATTGTTGAGCTTAACTGATCTTTAGAGACTTGTTCTCATAAATTCAGAAAAAGCATTTCTTCTCCTTACTTTTTTTTTTTTGTTTTGACAATTTGGTATCCAAAATTATTCTAATTTACGGTTGAGGAGGATTGAACTTAGGTGCAAGGAAACAAACGACCTAACTTACATGTGTTTCCTCTCATTAATTAAGGGTTGAGATTGTAGATGAGAGAGAGCTGAGGAAGAGGTAAAGGAAATATATTACATTATTTTTAAAAATAAAAATAAAAACTATTAAAACAAATTTAAAAGATGGGAATGTGCTGCACCTGAGATGAAACTAAATAGGTCGAAAGTACGATGATGGAATTACCATATTATCATTAATTTTCGAAATTCTTCCTTTTTACTTTGACCAAAAAGTTCAGATCGAAATCTTTTTACCCAAACACGGCGTAGTACTTTATTATGCAACACTTGCTACAAAGTTCAGGTTGAAACTTGAAAGAAGGCACAGGTGGAAGATGAAAACCGTCGTCTATTATCCTCATTCAAAAAGATGACCAACTATTTGACACGCCAAATTTTCCCTAAACTTTGCTTTCTAAAAAAGAAGGTTTGAATGACTAATGAAGCAGAGAATCTGATTATATGTCAAATATTACATTGTTGATTTTCAAAATTATTGGCAAGAGATGTAGCCAGCATGAACAACTTTATGTTTCCAAGAACTGCAAAACCAGAGTATATGAATTTAGTAAATACTTACGTTACACACAGATATACAATATATATTGGCACTGAAGAGCTCAAACATGTATAAATGTCATCCCATTTTTCTGGGAGGCCACAACCGTATAGAGAAAGTGTGTATAAATTTGGTCGAATGCTTCTGTAGAGGACTGTTGTCAAGTTCTATAATTGGACTACTAACATGTATACCAATCTCTGAGAGCTCTGTCATTGGGAATGCATAATTGTATCCGAAAGCTTCTATAATTTCCCGAGATGGAAGTACATTATTTGTTAGATTCTGCAGGAGTGTTGATCCATGCACATGCCATGAAGCTAAGAGACATTTGGATGTACATCTTGCCCCACTTGAAGCCACAAATCACCATCCCTCCCTACTGGTTCGCTTCTTTCGTATTTCAGCAGTATCCCGAAAAAAATCTTTCCCTGAATCCGCAAAAGTTTTGATTTTATTTGCATTAGTAAGAATTAAAGACAACAAAATAAACATTACTTTTTAATAACTGTAATGGATGACCTTCATTCTCCTATACGATGCTAGAGTGGCCAAAGGTTCATTCGACTTCTGCAGTAGTCCAGCTTCGTCATGAACAATGTTGATCATCTGGCAACGGTTGCATCCACCCAGGGACTAGGAAACAAAAAAAATAGTGAGACCATCCTTACATATGAAGTAAATGATACTATATTCAGTAACTGGTTTCATAAAGTTTCAAAAATTCATGTAAGATACACATATAATTATCATCTCTAGACTCAAGTTCCATGAAGCAAAAAACCATTTTTACATTAACAATGCATCTCACAGAACTATAAACAATCACAACTTCAAAACATATTCTGGACTATATTCTAGACTCTGGAGTATCCAGAGGAACACCAGTGTATCTCTAAAATTATCCATTACTTTCTCTATTCAAGTTATAGAACTTACTGTGAAGTACTTATTTCCAATTTTAAGAATTTTCCATCCATCTTCAGCATATGGTTCACCTCCAGATATGACAATGTTGGGCCGAAATCTCATTGGACTTATTTGGCTTGCTGCTCCACAAGCACCTTTTTGTACATCTTCTGCCATCAATCATTCAGTTGCATAAACTTTTAAATCAATAAATATCAGGGGAAAAACAATTCTTATACACCAAATGACAACTAAATTGAAAAGAGCATAGACACCAATTGTTTTAATATCGAAACTTCACTGCACGTGGCTAACTTCGGGCCTTTGGTAAAATTTTGGAATCTATTCTTCAGCTAGCTACCTTTTGGTGGGGCTGTAACCACAAACCAAAAGTGCTTGACATCTTCACATTCCTTTTACTCTGCATCAAGAGGTTCCACTCTCTGGAAAGCTAATCATGCCTGATTTTAAGGAGCAATCAAGTATCATAACACTTAGCCCATTCTTAAAATCCTCAACTAATTTCCTAAAAGGTCTTGGGCTGTCTATAATGTGATAGGGTAGGCATAAGAAAGGTATTAGGCCGGAATTTAGTCAATGAGGGGGAAAAAAACAATAGGAAAAAAAGTATTTTCTCAAAGATTCCAGGGTACAGGAAAATCAATCCATATTGCAATTGTATTCAGAACAGAAGATAGCTCATGCAAGTCTCGATCGTTTCACATCAGAGTGCAAGAATTTATTCGCTATATGACTTGCAACAGTTCAATGTAAGAACATACTTGTGCTTACTCTGTGGCTGAGGTCAGACACGCTTTCCTCAGATATCAATAAGAACTGAGCTTCATTGGAAAAATTCAACACGCTCTGCACCTCTCTTCTCATGCTTGCACTTTTGATCTTATTCAAGCAAAAGTTGTGACTGGAACTAAAACAGCGGAATAAAGTGCATGGTCGACCAATGGCATTGCTGAACCAAATATTGACTTCATTCTTGTAGCTCTGTACTTCATATCTAAGCCCCCCCAAAAAAAAAGAAAAAAGAAAGAACAAAAAAACAAACCAAATGTTAACCAATAAACCTTTATAGAATGTAAACAAAGGGAATTTTCTAAATTACTTCAAAACAGCGACAAATTAACAAATATATTATCATTGTAATAGTATCTAAACATTCCATCAATCCAACAAGTCTAACAAGGCCATGACACTCTAGAACAAAGGAGTAACAAGCAGTTAAAAAGACAGATACACAAATATTATCTTGCCTTTGGCCATTTAACTTAATTTGTTCGCTCCCACCATTACATGAATCTGTGATAAAGTTGATTGGCAGTTTCACTTGGCATCGTGGTGACTCTACAAACAATATTCCCTTGTCGAGGTCAATAAAAGTACTTATAAAGCACATTTCAGGAACCTACAAAACCAAATTCAGAAGAGTTAAAAGTTAATGCTAATCAATTTTTTATGGTCAAAGCATAAACAAATTTGATGTTCACTATGCTCCAAAATTTGAAAGACTCTCTGAAGAGCAGATCAGACACCTGGACATATTACCCACATAGGCCGCCCTAGAATAAAGAGCTCTTTTAAATTTTATTTTATTCTTTTCCCTACTCTTTCGCCTATAAATATCCCATACCTTTAACTACAAGGAAAAAAACCTAATCCTCTTAATTAAAAATATGAAAAGAAAAAGTTACCCATACCCTAGGCACAACATCGGCATGGCATGAACACGAATGTACCCATCCCACGTGTTGGAGCCATGCCTAGGGTCTGAGCCAATTGCACTGTGTTTGTGCGCATTCGCATGTGCTTGAAACTACTAAATTGGGTTTTTTGGTCGAAAACTACTAAATTGGTATTTCACCTTCTTCTGTGTAAGAATTTCACCACTTAGGCTTGCAAGAACCCATTCCCGATCATGAAGCAAACCTGCTAAAAAACCACCCAAAAAATAATAAAATTCCATTAACCAATACACTCCCAGATATGACAAAGATTCTACCCATCAAACAGGGATATTCAAATAATGGAACATACAGTGCCTCTAGGCCCTCTATATATTGTCACTGCATTAAGATGCATACATTCATACATACATACATACATAGAGACACAAATATATATAATAAATAACAAACGAAATTTTGCTAATTTCCTGGAGCAGCACAAACTTATAAGAAATGAACAGATAGTATGCCAAAGGAAAAAAGGAAAACAATTATAAAATCATAAGGTTCAATCTACATTCTTGAAACCGTGAAACACATCCAGCTTTATTAAGTCACCAAGGTTCAACAACAAAATTTGGTTCTGGTAAATGTTAATACATGTTATCTTCAAGAGATGAGTACAATTCCAATCTCTTCTTCTTTATGCTTCGCCACATATAACCACTGCTTGCTACGCTCTTCACCGAAATAGGGTGATCCTAAGTATGATAATCCATGGGGGTGTAACTTTTCTTTTCCATCATAATTACTATCAAATAACACTTGTTACATAAGATTAACTGGCACGGCAGGCTTGTATCCTTGTGTTATTCAAAAAGGTGCCTCCTACTGGGTACAATATTATTAAATTATGATGATATTTTACACAACTATTCCAAGAAAAAACACACAAAATGTGAAGACAAGAAATAGCTACCAGTAGTGCTCAAAGGCCAACTTTCCACATTGAATCCTGCACATGATTTTATTGGGTAAACAGTGATAGACTTGAGATAGAAACTGGCAGCTCCTAGTCTGCTTTCAGAACCTACAATATATTAATAAGTAAACGAATTTTAGTGTAGAGCAACCCATGTACACAAAACCCACAATGAAAAGAGCATAAAGAAAGCAAAAACTGACGAGATATAGGAGACATGGAAAAAGCTCACAAGGCCCACTCAATTAACCATCCAAAATCTGGGCTTTGGTTTCCATAAATGAGCGCTCCTCTCCTTAAATAAAAAAACTCTACTATTTCTCTCATCCAATATCATTAAAAAAATGTGGAATGGGAGATGAAAAAAAGTTATATTAGAGAATTTGTATTTTAAGAGTATAAGAATGCTTCTACTTTGTTTATGGGCTTAACTAGTATCCTAAATTAGGTGTTTCGGTTGTTAGCTAGTTTCCTATTGAATTAGGGTTGTACTCTATTTAAACAATTTCACAATTATAATTTAGGTAGAGGCACACGATGCAAGCCAGTTTGTAGCCATGTGAATCCTAAGTTATTGAAGTGAGAAATAAAACCATGTCAAAGTTCAAAGATCCCCAAATATAAAATGTCTGGTTCAAAATTTCAGACAAGTTGAACCCTAACACATTCAGGAGTAATACTGAAAGACTATTGAAGATCTTAAAGATCATATCCAAAGAAACTCAAGGCTCAAGGTGGCATGAGAACATTCATTCAAGGTAGCACAAGTACAAATCCAATTCACTTTTATGTTTTGAGTTTGCTTTAAAATTATAAGTTTCAATTATGTTTATGACTGATTTAACAAGCTAGGCATAATTAGCATCTATGCTATCTCTTGAATGGCTGTTCTTTTGTAAGAACATTTGGTTCCTATAGGAGTGTAATTTAGTTTCCTACGTCGCCATTGTTTAGTTTCTTATTATAACTAATGTTCTGCTTCATGTAGACCCTGTAAGTATTATGATTGAAGCACCTTATTCTCTCCCTCTTTATTTCTCAACATACAATACCATGCAAAAGACACCACACATAGATGCGTCATCCGTGCTGCATAGAATTTTACTATTCCCAGTCCTTTTCTTTCCTATATTAATAACATGAAAAACGATCACTTCATCTTGTGAGGCAACGGAAACAATGACATGGCTTAAAATTTTGAAAATGCAAAGAAAATAAGAATTAAGAGAGGGTGGGGAGGAGCAGGAGATTGGAATCCTCCACAGGAAATGAAGATATGTAATTTAAACCAAACTTCAACTCTTTCAGACCAGAGTATAAAGCAATATATAAATTAACCTTCATTTAGAAAGGGGATGAACCTTGCATTAGTTGATACCCACTTTCAATCCAATTGGGTAACGCTATGAAGGAGCTTGTCACGAAATCAATAAATTTCTGCATTTCATAAAACAAGAAAGAGAAAAGAAAATCAGACTGGAATGAAAAGCCCAAATTGGTGTTTTTGCCTTTCAAAATCTAAGAAAACAAACATTTGTTAGTTAAAGCCTGGAATGTTGTGCTTCACATCAGCTTATGCATAAAATTGGAAAGGAAATGCTGCAACACTGTACACTTCAAATTTTAACTATACTCTCTATGGCTTGAGAAAGAACATCTACCTTTGCATCTTCAAATGTTGACATATAACCAAAGGATACTCTCACCGCTCCAGTAGGTTTTTCATGAATTATGTCATGATCATCCCAGCAAACATGTCCAGCCTAATATCCAAAACCAAATTGTTAAGACTATTTCATACCCTCAAGCAGAAACTGAAAAGACATGCCATGCGGTGGATCATTCAACTAGAATAGAATAGTCATTCATTAACTAAATCCTAAGAAAAGTCTGAAGTGAGCCCCAATCCCCCACACGTCCCCACCCCTTCCTTTCCCCTCGAAAACCACAACAACAACAAAAAAAAAGAAAAAAAAAAAGAAATCAAAATAAACAGTTCCAAATACCTCGAAGTTTGAACGAAGGTCCAAGTGAGACAAGCCAAGATATTTTGCACATGCACCGGGATTGCAAAAGCATCCTGTCTACATAGAAAGGAGGATATAAAAGAATGTCAGGACCCGTCACAAGTGGAGTAAAATTGCTGATCTTTCTCTCACCCAACCAGATTATATATCATTACATAGAACAAATTTAGGAAATGCATGCAAAATATGAATTATATACATAGATTGACATAAGTTATCTCAGAAGATCAATTGCGTTTAAAAACAGAAGAATATTTTTATAAAATCCTAAGTACCAATTTTGGTGAGCTTAACAGAAAGAAAAATTAAAAAACACATTCCACGTGGTTCTGACACCAAGGAAATGCTGAAAAATCGCCAACATATTGCAAATGAATAACACCTTGAGAAGTGACCAAGAGATGCTTATGCTATATCCTAAGCTATTGTACATCATATATTTTGGTAATTTCACAAAGGCAAGAACATCCTAAGCTACACAACAAATATTCCAACACTGCTCAAAGCTGATGCTCAGATATTTAGCATACCAAGTTTGTCGACAAATGAATGGAAGAGAGTACTAGGCACACTCTTTGTCAAGATATCAGCAAGTTCTTGTCATGTCTTCACAAAAGGAGTGCATATCACATCACACCAGATTCCAGGTTTTCTTCTAGTTCTATTATATTGGACTGGATTCTATTGATGACAGCTTTATTATCACTATTAGAGTTTCATACATTCCTGGGCATCCATACCCAATTCCCTTAGAAGGGTTTTGCCCAAATCAAATCACAAACCCTAGGGCCACCCAACAGTGTAAACCTTGCAACGACTTTAGCAATTTCAAGTTACCTATCATTTGTGAATTAGGTAAAATAAATAATAAATAAATCACATATTGCCATTTCTAGTAGAGTAGCATAATTTGATTGTCACACAAAGACCGAAAGGATGGGTTGAATGCCAAATAACATCTCATAAATTTACCCGTAACTGAATTCCAGATAAAGATGCCAGTTTTTCCACTTCACGGTATCCAGACCAGGAGCCATCCGACCTTTTCAAGTTGAACGAGACTGTAGGACCAAAGTCATGAAATAATGCCTAACAGAATAAAGTTTTGAAATATATCAGATTGTTATCTACAAATCTCAGAAAACATAGAAGAAAGAGATTCTGTCCATAGAGCATTTACTAAATTGATCAAAGATTAGACTTCTAAACTAACTAATTTACAGAGCATCGACAAACGAATCGAAAGTTCTAAAGAATTGACACATTAGACCTTAATAGTATATCAAACAGAGTCATCCATGTTAGCTAGACCCACTGAAAGTCGAGAAGGTTAATACAGTCAATGAACTTTTCTCTAATGTGCCAGGTAAACAGCACAAGCACCAAGGCATCACCCTCAGTCTTAAGAGGAGGTGCCACCACCTGATACAACCAAGATGAACTCAACTCAAACTGGGGATCATGTGTCAGACCAAATTTGAACTGGCATCTTGAAATTTACATAATTGGACCACAGTCGGATATAAAAAGAATCATGCAGTGAAGTTGGCTTACTTGAAATGAATCAGAAGCCTTTGTTTTTACCAAAAAAAGAAAAATATAAGAAGTTCTAACTGCCACCCCCATCCTTCCTCCTCCACAACACCAAGAGATATAACATATGAAATGACGTGCATTTCATTCACTTAGTAAACGTGGCAGCTTTACTACAAAAAGAAAAGTAAGCATTCAAATACAAAGGAAACCTTGGAATCTCCATAAAGTGTGCAAACACGGGCTCCATTTTCATGCCTCAAGCCCAAGAGCTTCTTCCTCACGTACCAGGCAAGAGATGCTGTATGCCTAAAATAATAGCAAGGTCATGCATGGTTCAGAGCATTTCATCTATATCTATTATCTAGACAAAGATTATTAACTGAAGATGGAAATGAAAACGTACGAAGATCAAGGAGAATACCCATTTCTGGCAATGGAAAATTAAATGAAATTAAAATATACCACAGTTTTTTTTATATATGATGAAAATTATGAGGAAAAGACTTGCAGAGTCATACTTAACTTTTTTCATTGTCCAAATGCAATGGCAGGAAATATTCTTAGCAGAAAATTGAGACAAACTAATGATGAGAGAATGCAGATCCATCATTGTCCTACCTAGGTAGAGATCAGCTAATTCTCAATGTAAAAAGTGCATATATCAAGAAAAATCCCAAGGATGATTCATGTCACAATACAATACGATGATTTTAACTTATTTCAGAGGAGCAATTCAACCGTATTACATGCATAAAGGTTTGTTTAGAAAATGAGGAGTTATTTTTATCACTACAGAGTACAGACAATGCAATTTGAAACTAAAAAACTATAACATACCGAGATATGGCAGATACAGTTAGGGAATTAAGAATTTTGAACCCATGGTGAACAGAAGCTATGCTCAGGAATGAAATGGTGCCATCCTCAAAGAGCTCTTCCACACTTTTTCTTCTCCTAACAAAGTCAATATCAGCAATTGAGGTTGCGACTGTGCCTGAAATGTTCGTATGATTACCAACTGTATTACTATACTGACTAGTGTGACCCAAAAAAAAAAAACTATACAGACTAGTGATAGCAAATTAGATATCTAGGTGCAAACCTCCACTGAAGTACGTCTTCTTCAATAACCTGGAGGCATCTGTGTTGTAAAATAAAAGTTCAAATAAGAAAAACATATCCCTAAGTTTTGATATTACATTTCAAGATGATACACCACCAAAGAAAAAATTAATGGAAGTAGCATGAACAAAAAATTAGAACATAATTTTCACAAGTAGTAAGTTCATGCAAGCAACCAAGAAGAGATCTAGTGGCCATATTTCTATAATTTTCTGTGACATCCTACTTTAAAGGGAAGAAAATGGCACATGCAACAAGAACTAAAATCACAAATAAATGAACTAGGCCTACCCACCCTTGGAAAACAAGATAAAAGGCAATTTTAGTACTTTGAAGGCAATATCACAACATATATATGAGACTGGTGAAAACTTCTAACACACCACCAAATTATTTTTAAAATATGATTATGTTCATTATTAGTTACTTACCATTTCGAGCAATGAGCACTCCGAGTCCAGTTGGATAACCAAACAGCTTAACAAGAAACATACAGATACAAAACATTAATATCCAAAGGTAATGGTTTCTAACAAAATCCAAACAAAGACATGTACCTTATAGAAAGACATAACAACAAAATCTGCCGGATATAATGATAAATCTGGTGGTTCTGTAGCAGATCCTTTTGCAGCATCAATCAAGACCATCCAGCGCCCACTTATGATATAAAAAAAGTAAAAATAAAATAAAATACTAAATGCATAATATTCAAATTGAAGAATTTTTAAAGAAATTCTCAAAAATTTAATTCCTCTATAGTATACTAGCTAGATGTCCCAATATAAACAGCAAAGCATACTAGAATGAGCAAAACCTATGCTGTCTAACATAGAAGCATTCAAAGAGAGATCATCAGCAAAGATTCTATACTTGTCTTCCAGGAAAACCCTTCATTGAAAAGAAAGACCAAAAGGCAGAAAAATAGAGACTCGGAGGATAAATATATATCACATTCGCAGAAAAAGACAAGACAACCAAGCCAACAGAAAACATGTGCAGAGACGCACTAGCATGCACATGTTTATGCATGCATTTGTCTGCATACTAATGTTTGTATAGAGGATCTTCCATTCATGATATATTTTTCTTCCAGAAACAAGTCATGACACAACAGCAACATAGGTATGTACATTCAAAGCAATTCTGCCTTTCTTTTCCTTTTTATTTTATTTTTTGTAATAGAAAAGGTGAAGAACATGAGAAGAAGAGAGGTCCATAAATTAATGGGAAGACAACAAAAACCTCAACCAGCCATACAAAGTAACATTCGGCTCTCTACCAATATAACCACATCCATTGAAAATTCAAAACTGATATTACAGTTATATTCTGCTTATGCAAGATAAACTGGTCTCATTAATTCAGATTAGAATCATATGTGAATGGCAGAGCAAATAAAAAGTTTACTGGATATAATGTATGACCTACTTGCAAAATGGAGAGCCTTCCAGAATTCTTGCCGGATCTTCTTTAATTATCTTCACCAAGTCAAGGCTGAATCTCAAACCAGAAAAATTGCACTCTGAGGGGAAGGCAAATAAGTTATATGCCTCTCCTGCATCAGGAAAATGAAATGAAATCAAATTCATGTACGTTATCATGAACTCTCCTGAAAATATCAGTATACATAACTGTTATTTATAACAGTATCCGCAAACAAAGTACAGGTATGAATATGATTTACAATTATTTGTCTCATATTTAAGACCAACACTTTCACAACAGGCTTAAAGAAATCAACAACAATAACTTATAAATGATAACATCAAACCACTAAAAACCAATTAAATTTTCACCCATTGTACAGTTTTTTACAACTGACTGGTGTTGCAACAGATATCCAATGAAAAATTGTCATAATCTTGAATGTCATGAAATCCCAATTTTAATTCAGCCAAACCGTTTGAACCCCCTTTCCCTACCAAAGACATGCATGAAAATGCATACGCAGATAGCAACCATCCAAAAATGCTAGGAAGATGTGCTGCGATCAAGGTCTTGCCAACTTTCCATCAATATCTAATGCGTCCAGTCAGAATTACCTGTTGGCTCTTCCAGGGAACTTGCTTCATTTCTCCTTTGCACTTGGTACTGCAACACCTTCATAGATGCTGCAGTACCATTGGATACTCCATGATGCACAGTCTCTTCAACATCTATTGCAAAGGCTGCAGCTCCTTGATCCAGAGCATATCTAAACTAATTAAGGGCTACATATATGGCGCTCAGACTCTTAAGAAGGTGAAAATGAAAAACACAAGAATAATGACGTCAATTCAAAATTATAGTAGAGTGTACAAAATATTGCATACAAAACAAACTGGCCCAAGCTCTCCATTTGATTTCAAAAGATTTCAAGAAAAACAACATCCGGTAAGGGAACATATATACAGGTCCAAAGACCACAAGCATTAATGGTACACAAAGTAAGTCTGTAATATCACTCAGAAGTCAATCATCTGACAAAACTGATGTTCAACTTCCATGCCAAACATTAAGCACAAACTTGTAAGTTGAGACATAAATGCTGGTGAAAAGGATCCTCTCCATTAAATGTACAAACAAAAATTCTAGAATAATCATTGAAAAAGAAAAAAAAAAAAAAAAGAAGCTAACCCCATCTATTAAAGATGATGACTGAGTGATGCATGTTAGGATACTCTCTGATCCCAAGGACACTATTGTGGTTCTCCATCGTGTATGTAAAACAGCTCTGACAGCTCCAAGGAAAGGCCTCCCCTACCAGCTTCAGTGCCGCTGTAGCCCCAGAAGTGAATATGCAGCTGTAATCTTTTGGCGATGCTTTACAATAGTCAAGGACCTATACGAATGTGACAGGGCTATTCAGAAACTCACTAAAAGTACGAACTGTGGGACCAACTATTAATCTTGCACATGAATCATCAGGAAAAAAAAAATCATGATAACAAAAATTACTCATAAAGATCAATTCAGGACAATTAGTGGTCATAATATTCCCACTCTATCCAACTACCTGGAAAAGATTAGAAAAAATATATTGAACCTTTAAAATTCATTATATTGTGAGGACTAACACCAAGGCAGCTAGAGATAACATATGATACCTGTTGGCGGGCTTCCCTTACAATGTCACTAGTGGAAGAACTCGTATCACTTTGACTATCTGAATTTAAATTAAGGAACTTAATGAAAAGCAACCATGAATAACAACAAGGTCATAAATTAAATTTATAAGACAATTTGATTTCAACAACCAGCAGAACAAGATTATATTGCAAATCCTGTTCCAGCAATTACATAACGATTTCTCACACCACAATCATTCATTTCACATGTAATAGGATACGTGGGTTTCCATAAACATTGGTAGTGAAGTCTTTAAAGATTGCTTCCATCTGCAACTCAGAGTACATAGTCGCACCAGCATGGTCCAAGTACACAAGACCTACATTTCCCAAACCCATGAGCATCAATAGCCAAAACCCAATAAACAAACCTCACCAACATTCCCCTGTATGCCCACCAAGAAATAAATTTTCAGAACTTAATTCATTTCCCCAGCTCAATTAAAAACTAGAAAAATTGCACTTGGGTTCAACAAATAAGACTGAAAATGATAAAACCGAAAGCTTATTTGCTTCTTGTCATTTTTTTCAGCTCAAATTTCTCAAGAAGCAAACAGAGAGCAAAGGGATAGAATATAGAAGCGAATTAAAGAGAGGCAGACCATCTAATCGTTTGAATTCGGTTGCTCGGATTTCGTCAATGGTTTTGGGACCGTTCGGGTACCCATAATGCTCCCCAAACTCCCTCAGAAACGCTTCCTTACTTGCCTCCATGCTCGATCCAACAGTGACAGAACAACAGAGAGAGAGAGATTCGAACGCCAATAAAGTTTTGTGCTTCCAAGCGTTCTGGAGTGTGTGGTTAAATTAAAAACTAAAGGAAGAAGCTTTGCACCGCCTTAACATGTACGGCCATATTCTAAACGAGTCGGTCCATATATGTGCATTTCCACTGAACTGAACCCAATTTTTTCTGCAGACCAGAAGAAACAAACAAAAAGATTTTCTATTTAAATCTCACACTTCTCTTAATTCACCCATATTCTAAGTTCACCTCAACTTTTAATTTAAAATTTTCACAATTTCTAAGAAAACCCCACTATCTTCCCAAATTACCGTTAAATACATCCTAAACTACCCTTAGAGGGGGAAGTACATTATGCACACGAGAAATAGTAAGTAATTAAATTAGTTTTTTTTGTAAAAACACATGGGGTTAAGAGGTTGCAAAGGGAAGTTACATATTTCGTGAAGTGTGAAACACGCAATGGTGTAAGTAGCTGCTAAGTCTGATCAAGTCTCCTGACCAAATGGGTCAAATTGTGAAACGAATTTGACAGACACTTGATTTGTTGACAATGTTAATTTATAGATTGGTAAATTTTTTGTGCATAATATGTGATTCTTATTTAATTTCTATCTCTGAATGCCATCTAGAATTTTCAAACATTGAAACACTATGTATTGAAGCTCTAGGTACTTTGGGTTGATTCATTGTTTCCCTTCCTCTAGCTCAATTGTACCTAAAAAAATGATATAAAAGGACATGAAAGGAAATAAATTTATATCAAGTTGAAGCAAAATAATGTTTATAATATTTTGGTAGTTGTCTCACCTATTATTATTATTATTTTTTAAAATCAATAGTAACTTTCATTAACCTTCAATATAAGGCACAAATAGTTAGTACATCAATACGTAACATGAGAGCAGAAGAGGTGTCCTCGTTAAAACCTTGTCATTAAAAACATCCAAATAAGAAAATTTGGTTAAGGAAAAAGAGTGTCACAGCGCCTCCGACATGAACTAAATATATAAAAAAACCTAGCCCAACTCCATATCTCTGGTAACGCTCGACTCCAACCAAGGCGGAGCGATATCTTCCGAAACAAAAGTAGTCCCTTCCGTTAATCCAACCCGTGCCAACTCATGCGCCACTCCATTGTCGGACCGGGGTTGATAAAGCACACTTGTAACCGCCAAGTCCGCCATGAATCGAAGAATATCCTCCACCATGTTCCCAACATGTGTGGAGCCCAACACTATTGCATTATATCTCCTCATTTTCAGCTTGCGGAGCCTAGCAAACGAGGATGCAGAATATGTTGATTATTGGCTCAAACAAGTCAAAAGTGTAAAACTTTTTTGATGACTATTTGACTCAAGATTGCACCCATGTGCAATGTTGCTTTCGGCTATTTATTTTGGTAGTTGGCTGATTGGCAGACAAATTGCATGGGAATACATTAATTAATGGACTTTGCTAATTGATTGGTCTGACTTGATTAGCAGCCCACCCGTTGGCTTCTTTGAAAAGCCACTCATCGTTTGGCTATAAAAGGGAAGCAGTCCAGTAGAGAGAATAAGTTGCACCAAAGAGAGAGCAAAGAGAAGTTGGTAGTAGAGAAAGTAAGAGAGGAAAAATAATAGTTGGGCAGCAAAATAATTTGTGGCTGTTGTTGGTTATTTTTCTCTTTCTCTAAATTGTACTTAATTTGTAATTCCTTTATATTTTTGAGTGTGTGAGCTTGGGTATATTTGGGGTTTGGGTTTCTGAGTGTTAAACACTATTGTATTCTCTTATTTGATTATAGTGGATTACTTCGTCGTCTCTAAACTGGATGTAGGCATTGCCGAACTAGTATAAATCTTGGTGTTCTTGTTGGTGTTGTTTTGTTCTTTTTTATCTCTTGCCAGTTGTTTTATTTTCACTCACAGTTGGTTGACGCTTCCACACAACAGAATCATATGTAAATATTCATTTTTTTTACATTTTCCGGCCAAATGCGCTATATTTGCATTCATTTTCGCCCCACCATTGAAGCAACTTCTGGCAACTTTGGGTGTAAATATCATTTACATCTCTTTTTACACTCCTGCAAGGAGATGCTCTTAGAATCCGGATTCCCATGAAGTTGTTTACTGAACTATCTAGAATCATGGTAAGAATGATAGTGATTCCTTATCTGTTATTTACTAAATTCCCATGGATCAGAATTGAAACTAATTTGACTACTAAAATGTCCTTATTGTTGGTAAAAGTGTATGGCAAATTTAAAATTTTAAAAAAGATGGATTTTTGATGGGTTAGTTCTCCAGGAATTAAAATATCACCTTTCACTCAAGAGTCCAATTCCTCCAAAATCATGAGTTGAATTTTTTTTTTGCTTGGGCCCCACTTGCACTTTCATTCCTTTATGTGAAGTAAACACATGAGTAATCCGTAGTCAGAGTCCAACTCTTTAGGGAAATTTGCATAAATACCACCTCAATTTTTAGGCATGTGCGCTATTACCACATGAACTTTTATTTTTTATTTTTAAGCACCTGAACTTTGTAGAGTGTTGCAATTCACCACCTACGTCTAATTCTGTTAAAATTTTCGTTAAGTGGAAGGTCATTTTCGTCAGTTCACTAAAAAACTAATCTTAAAAAACCTAGTTTTAAAAATAAAAAAGAAGGGATATAGAAGCAGAGACAGAATGGAGACTCTGACAGTGTTTGGCGGAGCAAGTCCATGTGTTTCCTCACCCTTCAACGCTCAGCAGCTGAGAGAATCTGCAGCTTATCTTACGACCACCACAAGAATAACCGTTTTCTCATATTTCCCATCTCGTCCTCATGCTAAAAGCCTCCCCAAACCTCGCAACTTTCTTCCTCACTTGGCTGCTTCATTGGAACAAGTTGATGAGACATACAAAATGGTGAAACCTGATGGAGTTCAGCGTGGACTTGTGGGAGAGATAATCTCAAGGTTTGGGAAGAAGGGGTTTGATAATCCAAGAGACAAAAGCAGAGTGTTTGTGGTCGGGTGTGGTGGGGGAAAGGGTTTAGGGTTTGGGGTAATGCGTATAATTAGGTTAATTTTATTTTTTAAATTCTGTTTCTTTATAATTCTTTTTAGTCAGTAATTGACGAAAATACCCTTAAATTTAATGGAAATTTTAACGGGATTAGACATAGGTGTTGGATTACAACACTTTACAAAGTTTAGGTGGTTAAAAATAAAAACTAAAAGTTCATGTGGTAATGATGCACTTATCTAAAAGTTCATGTGGTATTTATGCAAATTTCCCTTTGATTTCGATTATGGATTAATGAATCACAAGATAGTAAAATGTGGAATAAAATATGTACGTGCATTATTCAATAAAGGTAAGAAAACTATACGGTGATAAAATTTTATCATTATATATGATTTTAATAATAATTTAAAAATTCTTAATGCGTAGTACTTTTATTCAATAATATGTGAATAATACACACGTGCATTATTACGTTTGAAAATACAAACGAATTCATCAATAAAATTACAATACAATATGGAAACTTGCCAAAATATCATATTGGGAGAGGAAAAAAACGAAAATATCGCCGATATTATCGATTTGTAATACTATAGCTTTTGGATGAACAACAAGGATTTTATACATTCATGAACTCAGCGCACAGCTTACTGAAACTATAGAGTTAAATACAGTGTTCCTCTTTATTCAATCAAAAGAAGCAAACTTTAGTGTTGCATAGGCTTCAACATCCAAGTAATTTCAACTCTTACACAAATGGAGAATATCAGGAGAGCAAGCACCAAATAAAATAAATACACCAGTTTCTTTGCATCAAGTGGAGGTGGAGCTAATAATAATCTGTGCATACTCAAGAGACTTCTTCCCCTCATGCGCATTGCCAAAAAAGTTGCTCATATAATCTTCAAACACCACCTCACGGTAACGAGCAACTCCATCATTCTTCACCACCTCAGGCAGTGGCCCAATTCTTTCTGTTTGCTTTGGGATGGTGAAAATTGGAACAGACACTCTTGATTTGGTGCTTGTAGTACGCACTCTGTGTTCAGCACTTTTGTACCTTCCATTACTAAGTATCTATAACAAAACAATCACATGTGATGAGATGGTTAAATATCTGTAAGAACATGAACTCGACTAGCCACACTCGTCTACAACGCTGAGTTTGATTGGTGGCTCTCGTATTATGAAACAGGCATACTATTAAAGCTTAATCTAATGGATTGTAATTAATTAACCTGTAATGTATCTCCAATGTTGATGACCAGAGCACCAGGGACAGGTGAGATCTCAATCCACTCTCCCTTTCTTCCAGCATCCATGTCTTCTTCAACTTTCACATACAAACCACCAATTCCATCTTGCAGTAGCACAGTTAAGGTGCCCATGTCCGAGTGACGCCCAACTCCGACAGTGAGTTCTGGATCAGGGCATGTTGGGTAGAAATTCATGTTAACCATCCTCAAGCCAATGAGCGCATCAATTTTTGAGTCTTCTAGTGTCACTCCAAGCTTTGCAATCAAGACTTTCAGTATTTTCTTTACCATATCCATAGAAAACTTCAGGTACTCAAGTGCAACTTCCCTACAAATTTCGTGGTGATAAACAATCAACTCATCGAGTTGATGCTTAGTTTGTCCATGAAGTGTAAAAATGCGCATATATATATATATATATATATATTATGAGACAATGTGACAGGTTATGTTATCAGATCATCGATATGAACTCTACTTACTTGCACTCGTTAGGCCAATAAGTGAGAGCATCAACATCACTGGAATACACCATGCTTACATAGTCCTTCCACTCCAATGCCTTCTCCTTCTCGGGCACAAAGCTCGTCCCATACTTCACGTATGGGCTAGGGCTCACGCCTTTCCGATAAGCAGCCTTCTTCTCCGGCGCCTGCCCGAAGAAATCATGTGCAGCATTTTTAAGGGACTCTAGCAACTCCACAGGCATGCCGTGGTTCACAACTTGGAAGAACCCAAGAACCTCAGCAGCATTAACAATGGCATCTGCTACTTGGTCATGGTCAGGCCCATCTAGCTTTGACAAATCGATTGGTGAGAGCTCATCTGCTGAGATTGCATTTAGCTTCACTATGCGCTCATGGGGCGGTTGTATGTATTGTTCAGGCACTTTCGATAGGCCCAAGTCCACCATGCCCTTCACACCATTGCCATCTCTGACAACAAAGTTGAACAGTGAGTTTCCATCTTCGAAACTTGGAGCCATTGATTTTTGTGTATGTGGTGGTTTTTGGTGGAGAGCTAGATTGATGGATATTGAATGGTGCAGATGGTTTGATCACAAAGGCTGACAATAAATACTTGAAGCTCATTTGACTTGTACTCTCTGAATTTAATTCTCACAGGCACGGGACTGCTTTAGCCAACTACCACCTGTTGACTCAAATTTAATTAGATAATATTAGAAGGAAAGGTTCAGGGCTTCTGAGTAGGTTTGCAAGCAAACAAAATGCTGAACTCTGTGTATAATACTTTATACCACTTAGCTATGTCATGCTTAAATAAGGTCAATGAGAAAGAAAAAAATTATTTGAATTAGGAAGAGGATTTGCTTTGTGTAATTTTCAACCTCTGGTCATCCATAAAGTTTGGCCTAAAAAACACAACGCTTTAGCAAAGAGTGGCAAGATTTACCTAATGTATACACCACAAACAATCAAAAACTTATTATCTACAAAGTTACTAGTATGTGAGTCGATTGAAATTGTTAAAATATTAGTTGACAAGCACTTGATATCATTACAGAAAGTAGCCAGAAAATGAAAGGCTCATCAAAATTTTCATTGGTGATGATGTGTTAATGATTGTATCGATTTCATTAGATTAATAACAAAATAATATGATTTTTAATGTCTCTCATATATTCATAAATTCCAAAAGTCCGAAATTCTGCTTTTGATTTCTCTTACACCTCTTTCCATAACTTGACTATATTCTGTTGTGCTGTACACATGAACATAGATTTTCTTTCGAAACTTAAGCACAATTTTATAATATGGATAAACAAACATGTCAAGTAGACCATTTCTATGTGACATTGTAGCATCACAATTGCATGCTAAATGTAACTGGAATTGATCATGCATGATGCGCTTAAGCTGAGAGTCACGTATATGGGGTTGGGTATAGCCAGGTCTTTGACCACTGATATAGTCCAGTAGTCAAGCCCAGCCCACAAGTCTCACACACGAAAAGATTGAGATGGATACCGGAAATAAACAGTATCCATGATTAGGAATTAATAATTTATTAAAAATCAGACCAATACATATCACTATCACTCATCGTGTCCCACGTGTAGGGCACTACCCACCTACTCAAAATTTTCTGGTATCGGTGTATCGCTGTTTTTCATGCCAGATTAACCTTTTAAAGTTGAGTTTTTCTATTTAAACCTAGTACTTTTTTTTTTTTTTTAATCCTAATACTTAAATTATTAAGATTTTAAATTTTATTATTGTGTAAGAAAACAAGAAATGTCATTCAACTTAATACTTAACTCTAATATATCTATATACACACCCCACCCACCACTCTTCATATTAAGTTCTAGAAAAACACAAATTTTTTTACATTCTATTGCTTGAGAAAATGCTAGCAGATGTGGAGTGAGATTTTATTCCTGAAAACATGGCCTATGGAAGACAACAAAACTAGAGTTAATTTATCTCCATAGACAACTAGAATCCATGTATCAGATAAAAACAGAATTTCAAGGCAGTGACAATTAGTAACCAAGCATTTAGTTTGAGTTCATATATTCAGTTTTTTTCTTCATCAAGTGCCAACAACCACCTAGCTGCTTCTAGTGAAAGAAACCAAAAGAAAAGGACCTGCAAAGATAAACTGATATGACCAATTCAAGGGCTAAAACTTGTAATTGCCAACATGCTGAAGTTCTAATCGCCAACATTCTTAATGGGGCTAGTTAAATCAGTCTTCTACTATACATGAATTACAGCAATAGACTAGGGAGGAGTTAGGAACAAAACTATTTCACTCCAACTACCAAAGAAATCGAAATCAACATAAGTCTCATGCACCAATTGTTGCAGTACAGGCAAAACCCTAATGCCTTGGAACATCAGAATTAGGGATTTTAGTGAACAACACAACAATGCAAATATGAACAACTGGATCAAACTGTAAAAATTTGCATAACTTCTTAGTCATACAAGCTCAAAATTCAGCCAAATCAACAAAACTAAATTCACACAACCATAGTCATTTATTCATCGATGGTGAGGGTCAAGATAACGGGGTGTGGAGTGTGAGGTGTGAAGTTGATGTTTTCAATTTTAAATTTTTTTTTTCTGATGGGTGTGTATTTAGGGATAGTTTGGGAAGATAGTGGGGTTTTCTTAGCAATTGTAAAAATTTGAATTAGAAGTTGGGGTGAACTTAGAGTATGGGGTGAACAAAGAGAAGTGTGAGGTTTAAATAAAAAAACTCTTAAAGTTTGATCATTAACAACAAAACATGCATTGTTTATTACACTTTCAAGTTAAAAGATTTTCAAGTTGATATTCAGGCATTGATCTCTAAGTTGATCCCAGTAAAAAAAATAAAAATAAAATAACTAATAATTAAGGGAGGGTTGGTTCAGTTGGTAAGGTCCTTGCACCATGTATAGTCCCACCAATATTCGAGTCCCGTTGCCAGCAATCATTGTTGATGCGTGATCTATAATTTCCTATATAAATTCATACCGGTGGTATCTAGCAGTTGGGTGCCACGTGTAAATCCTTCCGGCTTAAGGTTTTGGGTCTATCCTGGTTCTGATGGTGAGAATAGCCAATTTTCTCCTAAACTTTTTTCAAAAAAAACAAAGAGGGTAAATTACCGTAACGAATAAAATGTAGCTCTAGACTCTACAAAAGACGCATATACGTAGATGTATAATAGTGAGTGCAAGCAATGTCAAGTAACCTTATATGATATCTCAGTATGGACCTATTTAATTCCGCGAATAACACATATCAAGCAAAACATATTTGATATATAAAGTCAGAAAATGGCTAGGATCATCAACCATTCCGTTTACTTAGCTTTAGACTATATGCTTAATTTCAACTCAACTAATTTGCCTCACAGAATTCCATTATTTAGACTAACTGCTTGCTAGCTAGGGGGCAAACAAAACAACCTGTACCCCTCAAGAAAACACAAGGTGTTTATTTGAAATTCCTATGGTTTTTAAACTTTGACCCGTTAAATAATTTCGTGTTATATTTGATAGAGAGAGATTATCACGCGGAGACTGTTAAATTGACTAAAAGAATCACTGTACATAACTAGATTTCATTTAGCTTTTACTTGTAAAAATATGATGAGCTTTTGAACTTGAAAATGATCCGAATATTAATCATGTTTGATTGATTAGTAAACCCTATGGTTGGTAGGGAGAGGGATAGAAAATAATAATTAGACACGAAAGTCTTTCACTGATGTTACCTGTCTTGTAAACTCCAGGTTCTAGCCCCCATGTACTGAACAATCCATGGATGGTAGGGACATTATTTTCATTATAAAAAATATAAAAAAATTTACTTGATGGGAGGATTTCCAAAATCTTCAACACTTGCGTTTTTGGGTAGATTAAAAAAAAAAGTAAAAAAGTATTTTTCATATATATATATATATATATACTCGAGTGTTCTGCATGTTAAGTTCTATAATATATGATTTCAGATCCATATGTGTTAAGTTTTCTTGGAAGAATATAATGAAAAAAATATATAGCCAGAGATGATAGGGTGGCCGGCTAGCTATTAGCTATAATAGCGTGTTAATGGGAAAGCTTTCGGTGGAGTGAGAAAGACAGCAAAGGTGCAGAGGAGTTCAAGGCTTATGCACGACGGCCCACAGACAAAGCTTGCTATGCGAGATGTGATATCAGGCTCTTGGATTGTATCCTAAATTCAATATATCCCATGTTTACTATGTTTATTTGTTGCTCTACAACTAAGAAAAGGGTGAAATGTTTTTCCCTTTTTTTCTTCTTGTTTTTCTTGTTTCTGTAACTGTCATTGTTTATGAAATTTGAACTCACTATGTCAGTAAAGGAAATATACAGTGTGTTACTATAGGTTCGATTCACGGTGAATTTGATGTTATTTATTGCAATATGTTCTCCAATAAAATGAAAGGTTCATGTCATGAAACCAAACAATCATTGAACTTAAAAGGAATGTGTATCGATCCTATAACCATTGGCGGATCTATTAACGGTCCAGTGAAGGCACTTGTGAAAGGTGCCAAATTTTCATGAAATTTGATATTGAATGGGGCCAAGTTATTTGATAAAATGCCTCAAAGAAGACTATAAGGCAGGGCGAGCGGGGTAACATACTCTACTCCTATACGTATGTTATTCGTCTTATTCTTTAGATTCATTCTTCTCACTCTTCTCTTTGTGTCGTGTAATAGAAGAAATAGGAGAAAGTCAGAGTTTATGTTACTAATTTGTGCATGAACGTATTTATATTATTGTGTTTTCTAACATTTAAGAGTCGTTTGATCTTTGTTATTAGTGACTAGATAATAATGTTTTTTTGAACCTAAAAAAGAAAATTCATGAATCCGCCACTGCTCATAATGTCATGCATATATGATACATAGAAAGGGAAAAATCATATAGGGAGAAGGTTAATAGAGGCCGGATGATCTGGGAGCAAACGTGATGTTCATTGTAATGCATAAAAGCCGGCACTTGAACGGTTGGCCTTAATTTTCACCTTTTGGGTGTTTTTGGTTCAACCAGAACCAGAGACACTCCCCTTGGTACAGGTGCCGACCATACCGGTTTCCCTCAAAGAAAATAAATCTGTTTTCTTTTGAAGAAATTACGGAAGTTGCCAACAAACTTGTGACACTAACCAACCACTAAATCAGTAAGTTAATTACATGACTTTTGTTTAATTTAGCTTGAGAGAAAAATCCACCGAATAATGGAACTTGTACTTGAAAGTCAAGTTCATAAAATAAATAAATATAAAGTCAAATCCATATAAAGTCTAGATTCAGCCCACGAAAACTAATCAAGGTGGTTAAGAAAGATCATTCGGAGAAAAGATTACATGAAATTACAACTTGAATTTATAACTTGTTGACGGAGTCCTTCCTAGACAAGATCCACTTTATCATAATTATCATAACGTAAACATTTACACATACCCCCATATTTCTTTATCTTTTGTGGATGAAATAGCCATTAAAATGACATATATATATTAAGCCTTTAGGGTTAGTCCAAGTGGTGAAGGTGGGTGAGGTGTGGGGGAAACGATTTATAATGTTAGGTCAAGAGTTTGATTCTCTTTTGTATATTCAGAGTATTCTGTATCAAAGGAACGTTTAGCTTAAGAGTTTAAAGATGTTGGGACTCTCCATTCATTGTCAATTAGTTTTGAGTTGGATGCTCACAGTATAATATGATATGAAAGTATAGGACGAGGAAGATCCAACAATACCACATAATCTCACATCACCCAATAAGATTGTCAACCTTTTATATGCAAAAGACGCAACAAGCGAGGAGATATATTGAGAGTATCCCACATATCCAATGATGAATTAAATATATATACTCATTGACAATTGTTTTGGAGCGTATATATATTGTGAAGCGTATGTAAGTATCTATATTACAAATTCTATAAATCTTAAGCAATGCGTCACATAGAGATTCTCAATTGATGTGTCATTGTACCAATAACTTCTGTTAAATCCAATGAAAGCTAATGTTTTGTCAATTATGTTTATGATTATCTTGACCATTACTAGCTCATAATTAATTGCTAAAATTAACATGACATACTAATTAATTTACTTCACGTATGTCCACCTACACGTGCATACTCCAAAACGAGTTCTTCATGTACGCAATCTCCCCCATGAAAGCAACAAAAAATGAAGAAAATTCATGGATCGATCCCATGGTGGGCTCGAAGTTAGATTTCTGTACACATGAATCCATCTCTACACATTTTCACACACGTCTAATCCAAATTTATTTGAAGAATCTTATTAGCTCATAAGCTTTGTTTAAGACTGAGCACTAATTATATGTATATTAAATTTTAAATACCTTTTGATAGTGCAGGATAGCCGTGGAACTAGAAAAAAAAAAAAAAAAAAAAAAAAAGAAAAAAAAAAAAGAGAAAAGAGAAACACACTTGGTGTCAAAGCACTCGCTCTCATTTGATGTTACCTGCCTGCAAAAATCATTCCAAATTGATGAGATCATCAAAGCATATATACATAAGATATGATCTTTGCCTAAAAATTTCCCACTAATCAAAGTGTTCGTTTGTGTGTTGCATTTGCGAAAATTTGATTCCCATCTTGTCATCCATATCTTATCAGTTGGAATTTAGTATTAGGGTTTTTATTATTTTTAGCTTTCTGTTTCACCACAGAAAAAAGCTATGTGTATGTAAAGCTCCTGGCAAGATCTTCAAATGGGTCACTAAGAAATTTTATGAGGCAATTAAAATAAGATCAAAAGCAGATTAAGATTAATCAAGAGATTAATTACTTAATTAATTTTATCTAGAAACTAGCCACATGTACATGTAATGAGGATTGGAGAGAGAGGAAAGGGACAACCTTTTCTTTTCCTTCTCAGCCATGAAGGGTGTGTCTCCTTAACTTTTTAAGCAGTAGTTGTCTAACCATTTTAAACTTATGAATTTACTTCGTAGGATAATGGATGATTTATTATGATATGATGACTCGGACTGCCACTGTGCATTATGTTATGCAGCCAATTTTGATCTCATCCATGCAGTGATGCAGTTTAATTTTACCCTTTCTTGCACCTCTCCCTCTCTCAAAGTATTTTGAATTCATAAATCCATGCTTTTTCCACAGTGGAATGAATCATACTCGTGCCAAGTTATTGGGTTGAAGTATATACTATATTGCATGCTTTCACCTACTTTGAAAACAACCAGCAGAGGCAGAGACGTAAGATAAAGAAACAAGTTGGGTTAATTTGACTTTGACATATATCTGTTTGTATTAGAGATCGAACACTTGCCATTAAGCTTTAATGACCAAACCAACCATAAGCCCTAGCTTCCCACTGGTTTTTCTGTCTTCAAGGTTGAGAGTACTATTTCTAGAGAGGAACCATACATATTTTCAGATTCAGATCACACTTAAGTAACCAGGAAGTTAATGTATTTAGTGACAGAGCGCATGCCTTAAGTTAAGATCCTCTGTGTCCATGCCTAAGTTTTATGCATCCGGTGATGCCCTTCCACCCATTTACCATGACGAAGAGTAAGGGCAAACAATGGCAGTACTGTTCATGTGAATAGTGCTTGCTTTAGCAATTTATTTTTTGATTTCCCCACTTATTACACAAATTTTGGTATAACGTCAGTGCTGGCATCAGCGCCTTCAGGCAACAGCACAGGCTGGTCTTACCTTTGGGCTCGCCAGGTTTTGATGGAGCCCACTCTTGCTCGAGCTATATCTGCTTGGTGCGGGGGTTTTTTTTTTTTTTTTTCCCTTCAGCCGAAGCCCCCTTTTACCATGGAAAGGCAAATGTGTGGAACTGCTCTTAAGGTGATCCACATGTAAGTTTAAGTTTAAAGTGGTCAAGACCCTCACAATATCGATCTACTTACATGTGATTATGCAATTCAAAAAACAAAATACAAACAATATTTCAAACTCCAGTTCTCGATGTTTTTCTTTTCAATCAATAGGGGATGAGAGATTTTTATTTTTAAAATTTTAAATTTCACAAAAGTAATATTCTAAATTACTTTAATTTACGAGGAGCGAATTTGAACTCGACTGTGCCGGTACACTGCCCCAACTCGATGACTCAAACTTGCTACATTTTTCAACATCATTAGAAAGTGAATACCACTACAAGAGTTAGTTGATAATCCCATTTTGATCATAATAATTAATCATGCAATAAGTAACATGGTTATCTAACGTCATCTAAAATGATGTTCATTTCTTTTTGTAATAATTTTCTTCTTGTTGTTGGTTTGTGGCATGTCCTTTGTTGTTAAATAGTAAAAAAAAATCAATAAGATAAAATTGGTGTAGCAAAGCATAAGCTAGTATGAAAACAATGGCTCTCTCTCTAAGTAACTTCCTCCATATACAAGGTAACAAAAATGACCAGAATTTTTTATTGAAAACTGGCATGGACAAGTACGTAGCAACAAATTTTTCGTTTCATATTTCCTTGAACTCGGAGGTTGACATGACATGCATATACCGCATATACATCATATCATAAAAGTAGAGTATTAGTTAATCGATCGGTTTGGAATTCCTCACTTAAAACTCTCCGTATATCATATGTACCTTTGTACTTGATTAAGATCATATGAACTAAGCAATGCATTATTTTACTCAAATTGATTTTAAATATTTGGAAGCTATCTATTATTTTTCAGAATTTTTTCAACAATCCAAATTGTTTATTTTTCAAATATTCATTCATAGATCATTATTCAAAAATATCATGCAAATTGAAAATTATTAACGCATCTGATTTGGACTAACAAAGTAGACGAATACGGTGCTTCAAGAAAAGACTTTAATAACAACCATCTAATTGAGTGGTCAAATTCTTTCGGAGTCAAATGATTTTTTACATAGATGATTTTTAAAAAAATATTTAAAAACTAGATAGTTCGGATAATTGAAATACAATATGGAGTACCCCTATAAAAGCGAGCCTCACCCTCACTCAAGTTTCATTTAGTTGGTTTTAAAATATAATTACTTTTATTAATTTGAAATATAAATTGAATCTGTTGGAATCCAGTATGAGTTTCCCACATTAATATGTGAAGAATTTATATTCTCTATATAAAAGCTTTTATATACGAGGCGGGAAAAAGAAGAAGAAAAAAAAAGAGGGGGGGAGACAAAATATATTATTGTTGTGGGGCTAAAGATCTTATCAAAAACGATGTTTTGTCCAACAAAATCTAGGGGTTCGTCTTTTATGGGACCCCCCAAAGATTTTCTGTCACTTAGCACTTGTCTATATAACCCCCACCACGCCTTCACCTCAAGCCCCCTTACCTCCCTCTCTCTCTCTCTCTCTCTCAACACCCTGCAAATTAAATTTGGCCAATTATATACCTTATTTTCTTTCAATTTTTCGGTAAATAGCTCCCTGAAATTGTAATTAAGCTCTTAGCTTTTGAAAGAACAAAAAACAGAGCTGGGAAAATGAAGGAGAGTGGTAGAAAACAAGGTGCTATGTCTCCATGCGCAGCATGCAAGCTTCTGAGAAGGAGATGTGCGCAGGATTGCGTGTTTGCTCCTTATTTTCCAGCTGACGAGCCCCAGAAGTTTGCCAGTGTGCACAAGGTTTTTGGTGCCAGCAATGTCAACAAGATGCTACAGGTTCATTTCTGTCACTATGCACCTCTCTCTCTCTCTCTAACATTATTCTTTAGGGTTCTGTTATTACTACATACATACATCACATGTTATGTTGTCAAATTTTCAAAATAAACAGCGTGCATTCAAAGTATGACAGTCTACCTAAAAGTATGCTCAATACACCGTCTAATTAAAAATATGGCAATATAATATATTAAATTATCATGTGAAATAATATTTATATTGTTTTATATATAAGTCCTTTTCAAAATATAAATATCGGAATTGTGGCTTTGAGTAGTTAAAAACTTCTCAAATATTCAACTACTCAAATAACCAAGCATATACTTACCCCAATCTATCCTTTTATGAACATTATTTGAGAATGCTTTGAGGACTACTCCTTGTTTCTTTTTTTGGAGTGATTATAGAATACTACGTTAGTATAATTACGTGGTACATTTTGTACACATGTTATAATATAAGTGGATTTATTTATTGATACTATTCCCTAAAAGAGGAGAAAATAAACATTGTCGTCCACTCATATTATAACACGCGTACAAAATATACCACGTAACCATACTATCATAGTATTTTATAATTTCTTCTTTTGTTGACCGTCAACTTCAAATAAAATAAGTGACTTGAGAGGGATATTGCAACATTTCCTTTTGATTAATTTCCTGTTCTTGTCATCACAACTGTTGTAGCATGTGGGGTGACTATGAGGATTAAACTTTAGCAAATAGACCCAAAAAGCTTAAGATAGAGAAAGGTTATTAGTTTATTGGTTTTGGGAGGAAAAAAAATCTTTGAGTTGTTAGCTATACATTAACTAAGTTTGTATAATGAGGTGGTTGCTTCTAGCTACCATCTCCAAAAGATGCAAGGCACTTTGATATTCTATTTGGCTTTCTTTTGTTGAGATCTTATAATGATGAAACCCATTATAGGTAATTAGCAAGAGGAAAAAGCATGCATCTTTCTTTTCTTTCACTCAAAATGAAGGCCATGCATGCTAGAAGGATCATTATTGTATATGCCATCTATACATTTTCCCACTAATTCTAAAGTTTTATGCATGCAAATGAATATTGAGTTCAAAAAATTGTGGATAGAACTACACATGTATGTTTTTTTTTTTTTTTGTTCCTCATTAGGCAGAATAAACTTTTTAGGGTTCTTTTGCTATTCTTGCTATGCCTTTGTGAATCTTTTTGAAAGAATTTGATACTTTGTTACTATTTTAGGAAGAAAATATTCAAAAAAGCTGAAAAGTGTTCTTCCATTTCTTCCCGCACCTTTACTTCAGTTATAGTAGTTAAATACAGTTGAAGACCACCGGTCGTTGATAAGAATATTGCTCATCCTTCTTTTAAAAAAGTGGTTTATGTATATCAAATTACTGATTCATTTGTACTTAAATGAAAGAAAATCAGGGGTTAATTGTAATCGGAATGTTAATTACTTCTCGATCAAGTTACGTATACACGAGTATAAAGGCTAAGGGAATTGAATGATTTCCGACGAATTTAGTTATGATCTCGTGTTTATCTTCAACTTTTATGATCATTAAGTTGCTTTTTTTCTTCTGGAAATGAGGCTGATTAAGGTTTTGGTCCTCAAATTCGAAACCTTTATGAACACTTAGAAAAAGAAAGTCGGATGTCTGCTTATGCATTCTCTTTGCCTTTTGCTTTTATGATTATGGGTTACAATGTTGATATAAAGACAAAGCGGGTTTATATATAAGTCCAAAAAAATGTTGATCCCAAGTAAGCAAATAAAAAGTTCTTGAATATTTGTAATATTTCAATAAATTTAGCAAAATAAATATGACAACATCATGACATCAAAATGACACACACACACATATATATATATATATAATAATATGATGGCCATCTTGTAAATTCCAATTCTTTCAATTAGTTAGATTAGATGCATGTTTTTGTTTTCAGTAAAAGAGATTTATTATTTATTTTTATATTTAAATACTCGTGCTTAATTTCTTTCTCTTTTCCTTTCTAATCTCTCGTTATTAATTTGAAGTTGGCAACGTTGATGTCAATCAATTAATGTTGACAATTGCCAAACCAAAAGCCTCGATGAGGAGAGGAATCAAAATGTGGAAGATTGGAAAGCTTATTCCATGCATGAACCTATATCAAACATCATATTCACACATCATATAAAAGGCACCAAGCTAAGTAAGATATAAGATGGGTGGCCCTACTAATTGCATAACGAGGCTATCTCGGAGTACTGGTCGAAATTTTTATTGAAGTTAAATGGTTAAGTTTGAGAAAATATCAATAATAAAAAGAGAATAAATTATATACGTACGTTTCGAGAAGTAGAATTATTATTATTATTATTTTATCTATATGAAACAGAATTGTTGATTATGATGCATTTGGAGTGGGAAAATAGCTCCACCACTTTGGTTGGTGTCTTTTGTTGAAATTCTTCTACATCTTGATGCTCATAATTAAGATAACTTTTGATTTTTCTTTTTGCCAACTTTGTTTTTCCCAAGAAAATTAAAGCAAATTCTTCTTCTTCTTTTTTCTTAATTTTCTCAAGTGCTTTATCAAGATTAAGTTTCATTGACATAATAATTAATGGATATAATTAACTAGGAATTACCAGAGCACCAGCGCAGTGATGCAGTGAGCTCCATGGTGTACGAAGCAAATGCCAGAGTGAGGGATCCGGTGTATGGCTGTGTAGGAGCAATCTCATCTTTACAACAACAAATCGATGCCCTCCAAACCCAATTGGCCATTGCTCAAGCTGAGGTGGTGCACATGAGAATGGGCCAATTCTCAACTTCATCAACAACATCCAATGCTGCCACCACCACCACTTGTTCACCTGATCAAAAATCAACGGCTCCTAATCATTCTCATCATCATAATCATCAGACCACCAAATCCTTTTTTACCATGGACATGGTGGTTGATCAGGCCAATATGGGAGAGTCTTTGTGGTCATGTTAGCTACCTACCTTAATTTGCATGCTAGCTACCACTTTAATTATTATATATCTGTTGTTTTCTAATACGTAATTAGTACATGGGCTTGCTTTAGTGTCTGCCTCTTTAATTATTACCTTTTTTAAATTTTCCTTTTACTTTCATAGTGCATCTCCCTGTCTCTCTACTTGACCAGGGATGATGAGATGATTAATGAATTAACCATATTGTAAATGCGTACTAATTACTTTTTGCAAGTATATATGACATTAATTATAATATTGTTACTATGAGCTGCTTGCTTGATTTCCCTTTTTTATTCAACACTACTTTGTATTAATTTGATTATTCTCTCTAAATTATTTCAGCTTCTCGTCTAGCTCAAGTCACTGGGAAAGTTTTATCAATATCTGCTATATTGTTATTGGAATAGCTTCTTTTACAGTTCGTGTCTTTTGTCTCAAATTTTTTAATTATTCTCTGCAGAAACCTCCTCAAAACATTTCTTTCAAAAGAAAAAGGAAAAAAAAAAGGGAGAGAGAGAGATTTATTCTAGTCATGTCATACTCAATTCCTACACATATATCATCAATCACCACCACCACCTTATGCTTTGGCCGTATGGAAAGAATAGAAATGAAGCTGTAGATGATGGTTTTTCTTATTATTATTTATTGACAAAAAAAAGTTTGCTGGTTATTATAGTAAATTCACTACAGATATATATATATATGCCATGCTCTGTACCTGCTGCAGCATCTAGAAATTAATTAATTAATTATATTACCCGACAGTTTATAAACTAATTAATCATCCTGTTTAATATTAGTAAGCATGCAAAACATTATTGTCTTTTCTGATGTGAGTTTGTGTGTGTATATATGTAGTTGGTTTCTATTGCGGGAATCTTATAGGAGCATCCCCACCCCTGATAAATTTGAGATGAGATGACTAGAGCTCTCTTTATTTCATTGTCGAAACCAAATATGTTAGTTAAACGACCCACTTCATCTGCCCCACTCCCTAAAATTATAAATTTTAATACATAGTGTGAAAAGAACATCACAACTACATCTCCACATGAAGAGACAGAAAAAGGAAGTCGTGGGAGCACAAAATCTCCACACTAACACTATAGTAGATCCACATTAGGGCCGGAGAACGCGATTGCCCCTACTCCCCATTGTCTCTCTGTAAATGAAATTACCCGATGTTCTCGTTGATTATATATGGCTATCATGAGGCAAGATGTTCAACAAAATACCTCGAAGAGGTTGGCTAAGGGCAACTGCGCAAAGTGGCATGTAGCCTTTACCTTGCCCCTGCAAAGAAAAGTTTCTGAATCCGCCACTGTATGTATACATCGATATGTATACACACACGGATTATACATCACAAGATGTGCATGAATTTCAATTTTCAATTTTCAATATTGACATCAAAGTCACAATTTGAGCAAGAATATCAGGCCCGATGTATCTAGGTGGGTTTAAGCCTCAAATCATCATCAGGCGACCTTAAGATTACATGTGGCCCAACTCTACTCAGCCCATGTCCAAGTCCAGTTAGCTGCTAGTTTAACAAATTCTTGTAATTTACTTTTTTGGAATGAACTGCCACTTTTTGGTGAAGTTTTTGCTGTTATTGATGGCAAATTGAAAAAAATGTACACCTTTGACAGCCTTGTTATATGCACAATCTAATATGTGGTTATTAATTAAGATCCTCCTCGTATACACAGTCTCCATATTAATCATGAGGCTTTAGAAACAAAGCCTTCACTCACTTGAATCAAGTGACTTGATCAGTCTAAAACAGAGCGCACACACAATTTTGCCCAATTCATTGTTATTTTCAATCCATAAGGGGAACCAACCATTATATATGCATTAGGGCACGATCATACATATTTTAAGAACGTAAAATTTAGCACGGGATTTGTAGCTTAAGTAGTTAAGAGTAGTTAATTCTGCACCCAAAATCGTGTATTTGAATCTCCCTTCCCTAATATTGCTCGTAAAATTTTAGGGTATTTCTCCAACCAAACAAACTTGAAGAATATATCAAATTGACTTAATTTCCAAGGAACTGTACAGCCTTACATTTCACATATTCATCAAACCCCATTAATCCCTCCTAGACCAACACCCTCTAAGAGTCCAAGAGGCTGTGCACTCAGTAATAATTAGGCAAGTTGGGGTTTGAGGGGACAAAATAATGACAAACATGGAAAATATGCACTCATCAAGATTAGACATCTTTCATAGACTAGCGCTGATCACTTGAAAATAAATAAGTATGAGCATATTTATTGGCTAATTACTTATATTTTATATATATATATATATATATATATATATATCCTAGTGCAATTTTCTTTTCCACCTTCTAGTGCTGGACTTTGTTGTTACATTTGCTATAATTGGGACATCAAAATCATATACTTGGAATCCATACTTGACTAAACACAGTTGAAACTTGAAACACAAAATTCAAGGCTCTCATGTAGCATCACAGCCTCACCGAAAGAAGCAATGAAAAAGCATCACATGAAGTATATATTTCTATCATTTCATGATTGATTGGAAATAGCAAAATAGTACTATCTCTGTTTCACACAAGTGTTTCTCCTCATGTAGCCTCACCAGAAGAAGTAACAGAAAAGCCTCATCACCTGCAGTAATTTCTATCATTTGCCTCCACAAATTATGCATGAACTTGTGGTCTTCAAACTCAGATTCTGTAGTTTTAGCTAGCGCACACACACACACAAATTTGGTCAACCAATACATTGTTCCCTAGCAATCCCATGGGGCCTGAGCTTGCAGTTGTTGCAATTGTGGCCTCTTGCCAGTCTTGTGGGTCATCCATGGTGGCTGGCTGGGTTGTCCATGATCACCGACATATCTTACTCGATGATAATGAGATTGAACTCAGTCTGGACTTGATCCAGGGAACCCCACTGAAATAGTAGTTTAGCTTTATCGATTCCATTGATTCTATTGGCTTGAACCCACTAACACTACTGTTTACCCTTTCCTCCCCTTCAAAGGGCAGGCAATGATTTTGATCCATTTTCATTTATAGTGCTTGATTTGGATTTCTTTGCTCTTGTCATTTTCAGAGCTAGGCACATCTGAGGAAAATAAACACTCCAATAGTTCCATATATCACATATGTAATTGTTGTCTATGCACAATACAGCTCCGATTAGAGTGTTAAAATACTTGTGGCCTAACCAAACACGCAAATTGTGATACCACGTCCAATTCAAAATCAATTAGTAATGGATGAAAATCGAAGAGTCTCAAGACTTACGTTATATATATTTTGTGATGACAAATTAAAAATGCACCTAAAGGGAACCACTACTCCTCCAAAAGGAGGGTCATGTTTCCACCCAAATAGTCATGTTTGCATCCAATTGTTTGCTCAAAAAAGTACTGTTAATGTGAATATATTAATTGTCACTAGGTTTAAGCCCCAGTGAAAGTCATATTGCAATGGGGTCACCTTATGAACATGATAATGTTTCAGAGACTTTGGGGCTAGTATAGTAGTGCTTTCTTACGATTGTGAGAATGCTTGCTTGTGACACTCCATTTTCCCCTTTTTTTTTTTTTTTTTAAATTTCTATCTTTTTACTTATCCCCAATTCCTTTTTTAGAGAAAGATGTGAAGTGTGAACAAAGTAGCTGAAAAGACTCAATTTATTTCCTGTTGCCTTGTCATAGACTTTAAATTCATTAGGAAACTCTACCTAATTAATATTGAATAGAAAACACATATATGAGTTTAGCCATGTTGACTAGAACAGATGTGCTTCCCACTCTATATCTGAGTTCGAAATTCTCTCCCTGTAATTTAGATTAAACTAATTAGAATATCGTTTCTATAAAAAAAATTGAATAAATAACAAAACTAAACAAAACAAAGAAAAAGAAAAAAGAGTTCCAAAGGAGTTGGCCCTCCTCTTTCCTTCCCTTGTTTGACTTCCCTGCCTTTAGATACCGGGGCCAAAGCATTCATCACTTCAAGTCAACCCATATCTATGAAGGGTACCTTTTCAATTTAGTTATTTTTCTGATCTCTTTTGCTGGAAAAATGTTTTCCAGCCCACTTTGGAGTAAGGGGGAGAGATAGAGAACGAGAAGAGTCCAAAAAGTACAAAATCTTTGTTTTCAAGATTCAAAATAAAAATTATAGAGAGTCTGTTGATGAGTCTTTACTTGTTTCCGAGGTATCCATTCTTTTTTTACTATAATACCTTGTTTTGACTGTATCATACTATATATGTATAATTTGATAACCCAATAAATCACTTTTTTTGTCTGGTTCGAACAGAATTTAAATCTTTTTTTTTTTTTTTGGGGGATGCGTTGATATTCTTCCTTTTTTTCATTTTAGTTATTGATATGAGAAAGGGGAAGAAGCTTAGAGATACAATCAAAACTCTGTAACTAATCCCTGCCCTACCCCTCCCTTCTTTTTTTCTTATGTTTTTTAAGAATATATATCCAAGATGGGACACGTGTGCAAGCAGTTGTGGCGGGTTACTGATAGGTGCAGCATGGCCCCAGACTTCATGGGCGAGTTTTGAGACGTAGGGAGGCGTCAGCAAGGCCATGAGTAGTTACTTGAGCAAGTTGCATGCATGAGATGGCAAAATATGGTGCTGCCAGCAAATCCTAACGGTTGGGGGTGTCAACCGCATGCTTATGTGTTGGCTGCTGAGTGGTGCAGCAAAGCATAGCAGTTGGGGTTGTCCTCTGCACGTTTTATGAGAATTAATAGAAGGTTTTTGGGGTGAGTTACAGTAAACTTTGTGTTTGTTTACTTGATAGCGCAAGTTTTTTTGAGCGTGTGAGAGTTGTCACTTGTTCCTCTGCGTAAAAGAGAGCCTGAAGTATGAAGAGGTGTGTGTGGGATGATCTTAGAAGGTGTCTAAGGGCTGAGCAAGGCAGAAAAATTAAAGAAGTTTAGCAGGTTAACAAATTATTTAGGTGGGTTGAAATCCATTTCACAATTTGTTTAACAAATTATTATACATTTCACATGTTTAAGAGAATACATAATTCAAAATTGAGATGAGAATTAGAATGATGAGAAGATCGACTTTGGCTAAGGGTTTTTATTTGGGTGGGTTGAAATTCATTTCACAACTTGTTTAACAAATTATTACACATTTCACATGTTTAAGAGGATACATAATTTAAAATCGAGATGAGAATGATGAGGAGATCGACTTTGGCAAAGGGTTTTTATTTGGGTGGGTTGAAATTCATTTCACAACTTGTTTTACAAATTATTATACATTTCACATGTTTAAGAGAATACATAATTCAAAATCGAGATGAGAATTAGAATGATGAGGAGATCGACTTTGGCTAAGGATTTTTATTTGGGTGGGTTGAAATTCACAACCTAAGGTGCATGATGGAATAGAACATAATGTCAATATATGCAGCCACAGATCTATTATTAATAATGAAAATTAAAAATTAAATAGTAAACATTTCTAGTAGGTCATTTCACGGGTTGACGGGGTTGATCATAAACCACTGTTAATTAGACGTGTCGTGGCAAGTTGATCCGAATTTGATCTGTAATTTTAATCTTGTGGGTTGACCCACTAATTTTCAATGTAGGTTTCGAGTAGTGTATAAGGTCGTATCAGAAATTGCCACATGTACTTACAGTTTAGACTATCGTTTGTATTAAAAAAAAAAAAAATTATTTGCCACGAGGATGAAATGAAAGAACCAAAATATTTTGGAAAAAAAGGATGAGATAAAAACTTGGAACCACAATAATGTGGACAATTATTTTCGGGGCATTCATGATTAAAATCAATGTTAATAATAATAATTGAAAAACTATGTCGTCAAATATGTGACCTCACTTTCCATGCATCAGAATGCAACTTAATCATCTTTTACGGCGGTGCTGGGCAAGTTGACCTAAATGCCAGGCCATCATGATTTTGTATTTTCTTCTTGTTAGCTTCCAGATCGATGAGAATATATTATATATATGACTAACACATCCAAAGGTGAATGACTAGAAGCCCTATATAGTGAACGTGATGATCATAATTCATTTTGAGATTTGGTGGGGAATATTATTATCATGATAATAACACCACTACTAAAAGCTCTAACTAGGTGAAGTTGATAGTTATAACAAAGTGGTTGAGGCCGCAATAAATATAGGCCTTGCAAATGTACTAGCTAGTCCTAGCTAGTATTCTAACTTTCTTCGCCAATATTATACCAAAGGATAATATATGTGGCATGCATGCATCCCGATGAAATTTCTCACGTGCGGAGAACTGTCTGTAACACAACTCTTATTATACGAAATTTCTTAATTATTAGAAAATTTCACGTACGAATGATTGTCTGTAACATATCTCTTAACATGGTCGTCTGCACACAACTCTTATTATACGAAATTTCTTAATTATTAAAAAATTTCACATACGAATGACTTTGCAACGTATCTCTTAACATGTACACAGAGAGAAGTGTTGTTTTGTCAGACACTTGTGGCAACAAAAACTGTTTTTTTCACTAGACTTTAACTTTGATCCATTAATCAAGTAACTTGTTTTCAAATGTGTGTATAGCAAGGTAAGATTGCCAACAACATATATTTTGTTGGCTGGCAGTACCATCACTATGGGAGCGGTAGTGCCTGCGTATCAATGTCTATTACCTCCCCCAAAATTTCAACCAGTATTTTCTCAAGTGAAAATTGTTGATGCAGATACAAATTAGGTCTGTTGATTAGGACCGTGTGTATGCCCCTTACGCGAGTTTGATTACTTCGAGCCAAACCTTATCTAGTCATTTCTTGAGTTTTTTATGGTCTGGAATTTGGATTTTTATCCATTGTTATAAAATAAAAAAATAAGATTAATCAAACTGCAAGTCATCATCCCATTGGATTCTCATTTCAATTGATTAAGACGGTGAGATCCACACCACCACACGAAAGTTGATGTCATATGTCATTTCATTAGAAGCCTGTTGGAGTGTGTCGGGCATTCATACCGAAGAATCATTTTAGATAAATGGTGAAGGATAAAAAGAAACCTTAATTATTCTTTGATCAAATCACAAACCCTCCTAATTACAAACACCCTAGCTACGTAGATACGCATGGTTCTCTCATCGCAGCATTTCCAAGCTTCTCCAAGCCACCACTATCTATGTAAGCGGTAAATTAATGATGAAAATCATCTTAATTTGTAGCACAGAAGAGTATCTAGAAGAACATGATCTAGTTAAACTTAAAACCAATGGACCAATTAATTTTACAAGTACAAAAGACTAATTAGCTAGCTTGTTAGATCATACTTTTACAATACAAGCGTGCCGTACGTACGTCTCTCATTACATCTCAATTAGACTATATAATATATAGTTAATTAAGCAGCTAATTAAACTGCACCATATGATCAGCTGGTGGCATAAGGTAAGTACATTAGACCCATAGCCTCTTGCAGCCAGTAGTCGTCCTCGTCATATTTCATCATCTGTAAATTAAACCATGTACATGATTCATTAATATCAAAATGATATCATAATTACATGATTATATTTTAATTTATGCCTGGATTAATCTGCATGCACAAACCTGGACGGCATCATTACTACAACACATTTCTGATCTCTGATCTTCGCAAGTATGATTGCTGTCAATCTTTTTTGCTGCTATTTCTTGATCACTTAGTTCAGTGTTCCTTGCAAATCTCCCACGAACTCGGACCCTTCTATCAGCTAGGGTTTTGCGACAAGCATACTGTACATACATAGCCAATGAACACAATTAATGAATATCTCTAAAACATCGTAGATGCTATAGAGTATAAGATAGTTATATTGTAAGGTAATATGAACCTGAATCATTGATTATATTGTTTTTTCGTTTAAATGTGTAGTTCAGATATACAGTGTGACAAGAGAACGTTACCGATCTGTATTTTATAGATTTAGATTGATAAACGATAACCTATAGCAAAAGGGTTGTAATTGTTCAAGTACATCGCGGATGAGAAAGAAACCTTAATGGTTTTGTTGAAGTTCCTTTGGTTTCTTTTCTTCAAATATCTGCCAATCCTTTCTTTCCTTTCTTCTTCTGAATACCTTCCCACCTTCATATTAGACTGATCTTGATCAATTGTAGGCACCTGCTGGTTCCCTTGAATTCCCTGCACACAAAATTGTACTTAACAATCAATATATCTTGATGAAAATTAATTAACCATATGCACAACACCTTTGCATATCCTACACTAAATGATCAAACGAAATGGCAAGCAAAGCTCAATATGATGAGCTAGCTAAAAATAGCATACCCAATTTTCTTGGCCAGCAAGGCCAAACGGCTTAATATCTGACATGTTGAGACCAGTACAACATTCCTCCCCAAACTGATCACACATATATGGTTGGCTAATTTCTCCACCAAAATTCTGATTAATCCCTGCAAGTCCATGCAACCCCATATTCCCATAATCTGAAAATGCAGCTGCAGCAGGCACAGAAAGATCCTCCGAAATCTTAAGTAGCTCCGGGAACGAAGCCGCCATAACAGACGAAGAGATGTCGGATTCCGGTGACATCACATCAAAATTTACTGCAGCACTACTAACATTACAAAATGGCACCAAGTTTTCTTCACAAGTAGCACCCCACATTGCTCCACCGAAAACCGAACCACAACCATTTTCTCCGGCCATTTCCGGAGTTGGGTAGCCGTAAAAACCACAAGGGAGTGAATAGTCATTGTAGAATTGATGAGGAAGGGAATCCATGGACAAGAGAGAGCTAAAGCTAGCTGGTGGGGGCTAAGGAACTGGTTGTGGGTCAGTTATGTTATGTGGCACTTTGTGTTAGTGAGGCTTTGAGTATATATAGCAATGGGGATAGTGCACTGGCTTTTAGCCTTTTAGGCAAGTTGTTCTACCCGTACTGTTTCGGGCAACTGACTGGGGTGGTGTTTCTTAGACAAAAATAGCTAAACTAACTGTCACACTCCAGCGTAGTGCTTTGTGAGGCTGTCAACGCGTAAATATTTGTTGTTAAACTATTTAAGTTTGTATATGCATTTTTGTTAAGACTAGTTTCTAGCTAGTGTGTGTTAATAAATAGTTGAGCTTGTATATGTTCTTTCTAGAAACTCGGTTTAAGAGAGTTTTCAAATACAATCTTACAAAAACTAGCATGCATGCCATGTACAAAATTAATTACACAAACTAAGAAGATTACCAAAAATAATTAATATATAATTAAAAAAATTAGTTTTATAAGGGTCAAAAAAGGATGTTGAAAGAAGACACCTGAAAAGGAGAAAAATAGAGGGCCTCATGTGAATACCATTCTTATACTGTTTAAAGCAGCCTGTACACCCAAAAGTACTAGCCTACTATATAGGCCAAGAATCTAACACATGGGCTTGTATTATATGATTTTGCTTCAACAAATCAAGTACAACATATATGCCTCAAACTTCGGTAAAAAACATTGGTCTAATCAAATACAGAGTCGGTTAAATGTCAAATATACCGGCTCTAGTTTTCTTTTTCTTTTTTCTAAAGTTAGAAAGGGGGAGGGGGTTTTCTCTCACACACATATACAATCAAGGTGTTATAGGAGTTCGAACTTGAGATAATTGATCTGCAAGTCAAGAGCATTTTACACTAGGTTAGATTCCGTTGTCAAATGCCTCTCTAGCTAGGTAGTACGAATATATGTTTGTGTTGATATGTGTAGTGCGCAAGGACAAATGCCCCCCGTAGTTAGGAAGCAGCTTAGTTTTAATATGCATGGGCATGGAACATGTTCTGCTCATCACATTTATGGGAAGGTTCTTATAGTTTTTCTATTTCTTGTTTTGGGTAAACAATTCTTTAGCATTTTGCATGTGAATACGTACGCGACTAGGTTTTCTAGAATTTATCCCCTGTAAAATGGCAGAAATTTATTGCTCCTTATGTAAACGATGAGAAAGGAATATATATACATATATATATATATGTATATATCAACCTCCTATCCTAAGTACTGGGGAATTTATAAAGATGGCTGGCCCCATTTTGGCTGTGCAACAACGCCAAGGTCCACATTGGATTGGAGGAATTATTGGTTTAAGGTTTTAAAAATGAAAAGTGCAGCCAATCCTACCAATGCTAATACAAATTATGTGTTCCAGAAGTGTCTTAGTTTTTGGTAGAGAATAGACATTGCATGATATTTACGATCTCATCATTTTCAGCCACAAATGCTCGTCACCCACCTTCTCTTGTCTTCTCTGTGTTCAAAGTAGATGAGTTTTAATTGGATTGATTCTTTTGATTCTTTTGATTGGATTGATTCTTATGATTTTTTGATTGGATTGAATTGGTTTTTTAATTGTAAAAGCCAAAATTTTATATAAACGTAACAATGTTAATTTAGCCGTTCACTTGTCATATTTTAAATCGTTAGATTATTGAAACAGTCGAGATGTAATAAAATGCATGATCGTTAAATACAGAAGCTCAGGATCTCAAAGTGAATTAGTTTTGATTGGATTGATTCTTATGATTTTTTATTGGATTGGATTGGTTTTTTAATTGTAAAAGCCAAAATAGAAATAATATATCAAAATTAATCCTTCGAACCCAACCAATCTGAACCATACACCATGTAGTTTCTTCTGAATTGACTAACTTACCAGCTCACGAGTACCATATTCAAATTATTTATGATAAGTTAATTTCTTCCTATGTTGTTGGAACTTGGAAACTAACCTATAAACTAATAAGAAAGAAAGAAAAGATTTACAGAAAGGAATCGAAATTCCAAAAAGTTTCAAATGACACACGCCATGTATAACTTTTTTTGGTTGAGCAAAGCCATGAATAACTTAATAGGAACGTAACTACCTTTTCAGATTCACCCCACAATATAATTTTATGATGTAGTAATAAATCAGCCAAAACCAACTTGAAGTAATCGATAAAAACACTACCAAAAAAATAGCAGTTCGGATCATGAAATGATATTGTGAGATGAGTCTCAAAAAAATGATTTGCGTCGTATTAATTACGCATTATATATAGTGATTTTACAGCATCCATGCATGTATTACACGACTTTGAAACATTTGGCAAGGGGTGATGGTGGTGAAATTTAGCAACGAAGAATGTCATGCGAGCAGAAATGAAGCACTTTTGTTATCTCTTCTGTTTTATTCTTCTGAGAGTTCTGTTTTTAAAAAAAAAGGAGGGTATCTGGTTCAAAATGATTTCTTAAGGTGGTTTTGCACAATCTTTTGTTATCTTTGAAAGATTCCTGGCTTTACTTTCTTTCATACCAACTCCAGTATCAATTCAAATATTTTGATCCTTCAAAAGGACTCGCAAGTTGGGGGCCTGTTTTATCTTGAAACTAAGGTAAGGGAGCATTTTTGGGTACACTTCATGTGTGCAAAATTTATCTCTAGCAGAGGCTATTTGCCACAAAAAGTAAAAATTGAGATAGATTTGAAGATTTTGTAGGCTAGTACATAGCATCAGGTCCTCTGGTAAACCTGCCCATCCCATCAACCAGCCAGCCATCTATAGCCTCTCCCCTAAAACCCACTTGCATGTGAAAAACTGTTCTTCACTTCTGTTCTTTTCACCTTGTCAAAGAGAGAATGAAATCCAATACAGTATTGTCTAAAATCTCACAGATATATATGATCTTAAGCCAACCCCTTATTTTATTATGGTAATGGTACATATCCAAATTTGTATGTGTTTTTTTTTTCTTTTGATAATATACGTGGATTCGATATGTGCTACTCCACGAACCTAAGACCTGTTGGATCCAACTGTTTTATTTATTTATTATTGTTTGTGTAGCACAACTCTTACAAATTAAAGAGAAAGCTATAACTTAAAAGCTATCTTATCTTCAGTTTTCAAAAAGCTATCTTATAAGTTGGGCCAACGAGGCATCTAAAGATGATTAACTTTATGATCCATCTTAGTAAAATCGAAAGAAGATTAATTAGCAATCATGTACCACTTCTATCAAAAGAAGATGGGATTATTAAGATATTAACAATGATTAGCAATCATGCAGAAGATATTTGAGTTACCCAAAAAAAAAAAAAGAAAAAAAAAAAGAACAAGAACTAAAAAGATGAGATTTAATTGGCCAATTGGACCCTGGTCGTCCAACATGACATGTTCATGTTGGTACAACGTGCATGTTGCTTGGAAAAATGAATCTAGGCAGATTTTTGGAGCATAAGATCACCACAGCATTTTTTTGTGTTTCCCATCATTTACCATTCAAGATTTATTCTTGGTTCCATTTTGTTTCTATTTGCTAAGTCCAGATCCACCTGCACAGATTTGTCCAGACTTTACCAAACAGGCCAATCCTCTTCCAGGCTAAGCATGGCCTCCTTCGTACAAATGCCACCACATTTTCTTCTTCTTCATATTCTTTTGAAAGATATGTTTCAAACCAGAAGATATGAAAAGAGAGGAGGCTTGGTTTGCAGTCAATCAATAGGAATACACATGTACTTTGGTCAAATTTGAAATCTTCTTTGTTTTTTGGTCGGGAAGAAAATTTGAAATCAATTCAATGACAAGATATTGTTGAAGCCAACAGGTAGAGCAAGTAGGCTTGATTTTCATCTCCCATGTAATTTCTGATATTTTGTTTCAAATCCAAAAATACTTCTGAATGCAGATGGGAAAAAGATATCTCGTAAATCCCGGATCATAAGATTAACTCGAGCAAGACAAAAATTAACATTCACTTATCACAATGCTTGTAAAATATGAATTTGAGAGAACCATTCAAATCTGATTGCAAATAACACAATATGCACGGCAGACAAAAAATATGTGAGTGTAAGTAAGATGCTATGTTCTTGAGAAATCAGATATAATCCAAAGGTCACTACAGCTGTTCAAAGAGACAGAAAAACATAGAAGATTCTTTCCTGGTTTCTGTACACATTGATTAGGGACCATATGTTCTACACTGATCATCATTCCAGTCGACAGTTGCGAACTATTCAATATATATACATATATATTGAACAAAACAGAGACTCAACTTGCACGGTAGATGAAATATTTATTTTGTTTATCATAGTAGATGAACTAATTAATATATTTAAAAAAAACCCACAGAAACTACATAGATATTGCAATTTTTTTTTATAAAAAAAAAAAAAAAAAAAATCTAATCTCGTCTATAGGTGGTCTAAAACTAAATAGGGAGTTTCACTATTATCATGTGTGATAACATGTAAATATGCTCCTCAACATTGTTGAGTGCTACCGGATGTTCGCAAAGTTAGCGTTAATCCACATGCATACATTTATGTGTGTGTAAGAGAGAGAAAGAGGGAGAGATGCATTGAGGAGAAGTCCCAAGGTTCATTTGACAAAAGCAGAAAGGTAAGGTCAATTTAGTTCCATCTTAAACAATCAAGCAGGTAGACTGAAAAATAAAGCAATTATTTACACAGCATACCTGCATTCTATGACATTGTGAAACCTACAAAACCCTACTCTAGTTTGCTGAAACTCAACTTGATGTTGATTACATCTCAAAAAATGATATGCCACGGAGAACGAGCCATGGCCCTTCCATCCAAAGGACCAAAGCAGCTGAGAACAAGCTCAATCCACAGCCTAACACACAGAAAGAGGATCTGCGAACAACTTTTGCACAACCTGTCAAAAAGAACTTGATTGTTCAGTACTATTGACAGGGATGATGAACTCAACATTCGGGGTAATTCAGAAGGATAAACATAGGTGAAATGTTTTTAAAATTATGAAAACTCCAAAAGGCATAACACCCATCCGATGCAGTCAATTATGGATTTCACAAATTATAAAAATCAAAGAGAATTGTTTTTTGCTATTATCCCATATAAAAAGGCCTCCTGACCATCCTTGCACCTTCAATTTCCAGTTTCTCAGGTCAATTCAAGGCATGAGGGGTATGCCATTCTCACATGACTCATAACAATAATGTAAATTTTGGGCAAAGATGGCTGGCATGCGACAACACATATATGAAAGCAGAGAGAGAGAGAGAGAGGTTGGACATACCGATTATTATAAGTACCCAGCAACTAAGCTTTGAATTCTAGTGTATGTTGCGGTTAAGCAATCCTTGGAATGATAAATAAAGATCTTTGTTATCAGTCCCAAATATCTCTTCCGCTTTCCTTAGAGTTTCCTGGAAAACAATATATACAAACCATTCACTAATTTGGTAATCAATGGGTCTGGTACATGTTTAGTTGCATCAAATAATCATTCAATCAAACAATTCGCTAGTGTTTTACCTCTCGGGTTTGCTTATGAGCATTTAGTTCCTTGATGTTAGCCAGAAATGCACTGAACTGCTCATATGACAGGCGACTCCTAAATTGCAGCAAATTCAAATCAGTCCATGAAGGGCCTCATTACTATTGCAACAAATCAATCAAAGTGTATTGGAATTGCAATAATTACACCAACCTGGCTTGACGAAAGAACTCCTTTCCATCAATTCGAGGAGTGCGCCCTACCAAATTTGCAATGCAGAAGATGAAAAGTTTTAAAAGGTAACTCAAAATAGGAGAAGAAAGTGTTTGTATAGGGTCATCAATTACAACTAACTTGTTGTATCGAAAGACTAAATAGTAGAAGAGAGTGTTCATATAGTGTCATCAACTACAACTCATTGTTGTAATGAAAACACATAAAAATTTTACGTTGAAGAGGGGGGAGGAAGATGGGCAGGGTTGGTTTTTGATAGATAATGATTTGGGGCAAAGGGAAAAAAAGGCCACAGAGAACCGGCAGTTCCTATTTAGGTTTGGAAGAAAAATAGTGAAATTAATAGAATTCCAAACCTGGAAGTGGACGTCCGCGAGGTGGAGAGTTTGCTGCTGATGACTGCTGGCTTGATGAGTACCATGAAGACAGTGACGTCCGTCCTTCATAGTGGGGTTTTGTGGGAGATGTGGCACCAGAGGATTGCAGAGGAGATGAAATAGCAGAATACCCTCTAGGTGACCCACTTGTGGAAATAATCTTTGGAGTTCCAGTTGGAGTAAGACGCGGTGTGATATATGGAGTCACAGAAAATCTTTGCCCGGAAGTCTTCAAGGCTGTGAACCAACAATTAGGTTTCTAATCATAAAATAAAAACCCCCTTACTCTGAACTAACTTGGTTTCATGATTTTCAGTAAACGAACGATATTTAAATCTGCAACTTCATAGTAACAAATTGACATAATTCAATTACGAGAAACAAAAAAAGAGAGTATAAAAGTAGAAATAGCGGGAATCAATCAAGTGATTAGCAAATTTATTAACTAATGGACAAGCACCCACTCAGAGAAACCAGAAGGTTCAATATCGCAACAACCACCAAAGTGACTAAATTATGAATCAGTACCCCCTAAACAAACTCAAGAGGTTCAATATCACAAAACCCTTCATTACCATTTCATAAATCACCAACAGAGAGGAGACAAAGAGAGAGACAGAGAGAGGGAGTATTTTGTCTTGTTATTACTTTTAATTCAAGATTTGAACTAAACCATTACGGAAGTTAATTACTTGGATATCAACACAATAACCATATTAGCCACACAAGTCAGGGATATCACCTTAAAGGTAAATCAAATTCACTTCTTTTGTAGAGGAAGATGTGAAGTTATTGAAATCCCTCGAAAATATTTGGTGCCGTAGAATTATTTATCTCAGAGACACTACCTAACTTTTTGATGTTTCAATGCACTATGCTATTTTCTTATTTCTCACCTTTAAATGAAAAGGTGTTATTAGTGTTCAGTAGAGAAGCTCTGTTAGAGGTGTCTGTACAATCATTATATGAAGGAGCATATGATGAAAGGATACTGATTAGGAACATATGGTGAGTTTATTATTCGATGACAAATATGTTCTCCTCTAATGTATGACAAAATATGCTTCTAAATGTTTGTTTCTTATTCTACAAGGTATTATACAGGCAGGATAGAGATCCATGAACAGTAGGGTCCAGTTTAAATACCTTCATCAGTTGTATTCCCCTTATCTGTGGAACCACTTGAGGAATATTGTAGTGTGTAGCCATTTGTCTCCTCATCTGTAGCAGACAGAAATAATGCACATTGACCACCAAATCAAAGGAAATAATAAAAAGCAAAGTTTGAACCCCTGACCATTGCCACCAAAAAAAAAGAGTTGCTAAACATCATTAATTTATTACAGAAAGACTATAGAATACTTGATAAAATCAAAGAAACAGTACCCTTATCAGGATATGCCTTTGGAACTGATTGGTCACATGTGCCAATATCAACAGTTTCAGTTGGCTATAAAAGGGAAAATATAGTTAATTAGTTTCGCCATAGAAAAATTATCCAAGAACAAACTTCCATGAGAGGAAGAACAATAACAAACTTAGATTTTCAAAGATATTAAAAACCATAATTAGTAAAGTTGAAGTCCTCACGGATGCATTATCATCATTTAGAGACTGCATTAGTTGTCTCTTAAATGTCTCCAACTGTCAACAGGAAAAAAAACTGTCATTCCTTAGGTCAACACGCTACACGAATGAAAAGAAGTTGAAGAGATAAGTTTGCAACATCCTTAGTATAGATACAAATTGCAACCATACAAAAACAACAAAAATAAACAAAACGAGGAAAATAAACAAGGAAATAATCATGAGTTTGCTGGGTTAGAGTTTTATCCGTATGGATCTGGAAGAGTTGAATAGTCATAAGAATAATAACATGAAACGCTGACGTCTATACAGTTGTAAACATAAATTTGGTCAGTTTCAGCTACTCAATAGTATGCCAAACAGTTTATCTGCACATTATTCTAGCTTTTCTTTTCATTTTAGAGGCCTGCAAGCTCATGTTTGTGAGGCAAGGTGGAGTATGAACCCATAAAAGAAAGCATATATAAGCATTGCCACATAACACGAAGAATCCAATCTTTATTGATATGAATTCCTATAACAGTTTAATTAATATAATAATTTGAAAACACAGAATTAGGATTAAATCAAACATAGGTATGCAGGAGACAAGATTATTTATTACTACACTTCTGGACCACATAGGCCTTGTACCATGTAATTGGCATAATCTACTGAAGTTAATGAAGAACTACAATAGTTAATATTGCATCTCTAAACAAGTTATTGATAGGATACGAAAGGAAACTTTGAAATGTCACATTGCACAAGTTCAAACAGAACAAATTCATCTGAAGAGAAAAAAAAAATGGATTAGCACATATATTCACCATTAAGGAACACTGAGTGATTAGTGCCTTCCCCATTAATTCTGGAAAAAATGTCATGTCATTTTCATTTCTACGCATAGAATGTACTAAAAATTCTAGAATATATCATCCATGAAACTACATTTACAAAGGGAAAATAATAATACAACTAAAAACCAAAAGGCATCCCCAAATTCCTCTTGCAACGTGTAAAAACTTTTGTGTTTCAATCTCCAAACAAGAATTGTGCATAAATTGTTTGAACAGTTTGAAAAACGAAGAAAAAAATTCTTCCACTTAAAGCAAATAACAAATCACACCTTTGCCAAGTCACGGTTGAGCTTTTTTGCAGTCACTGCCAGTGAATCTCGTTCTTTGGAAAGCTTCACCTTCATGAACAACAAGAATGTAACATAGCCATAATTAATGCAGGTTTGTTTTCACAAGAAACTCAAAAGGTGATGCACCATCCATTGATGAGGACATGAAGTTAAGAAGAAAAGACAATAGTTGAATCTTGAGTACTATTATTCTTTTTGCATAAAGACTCCAGAAAGTAAATGACAAAAGGAAGATGCCTCCACCTAGTTGAACAGTGTTACAACTAGTTGATGTAACCATGTGCAATATGTTAGTAAATCTTTATTTTTTATAAACAAAATTGAAAGAAACATACGTGCATGTTTATTAGAAAAGAAATAAATTATCAAATTTCAGTCGCTCAGCCTAATTCAACTATCTCTAATATCCACAACAACAAAAAAACAAAAAATAAAGAAGACCGATATGACAATTCTGTTCAACTTTAAAATAAAAATTTGCTTTCATCACTCCTGCAGGTCTTTTTTTTTTTCATAAGAACTCCTGGTCAGGTTGTACAGAAGGAAAAATTAATCAAATGGTAGCAGAAGAGGAGTAAAACGCAATGTTATTATCCATTGCTTACATTAAAAGCTACCTTTCTTTTTTATATAAGAACAAAGAAATTAGTTCCTTTCTACTTCATAGAACCTACCAAATTTATCTGAAGATCAAACTTTACTGAAAAGTGCCTTCCTTTTATTTTCTCTATTATGAGCCAAAAGTGAAAAAGAAGAAATTTTGTTTATATAGTAATGAACTAAGAAGAAGTAGTATCGTCAAACTTAAGAATTTAGTGGTTGCACTCTTTCTGTGCTACATTCATCAAGCATCACCCCAGCTTCTCAATTTTCTAATTGAAAAGCATTTCAATCTTCAAACATTTATGGTTCTCCCTCAACTGACTCTTGATTCCTGACTCCAGACTATAATTAAAAGATTTCACTCTTATATGATCTACAATCACAATTCCGTATCCTAACCCAACTACTCAATCCCATTGAACCTAAGTCCCTCATATCCCACTCAATTAAACGAAAACAATTAATAAAAACAACAACCATAACAGTATCAGCGGAAAACACTCAATCTCCCCCCAGAACTCTCTCCTTTTCTTTCATTCCTATCAATTTTCTCAGCAACCAAACAGCTAAAAATAAGGACCATATATGAAATTCAGAATAAGGTATCACATTTCTTGGATGCTAATTTGAAAGGGGAAAAAGACAACTATAGTGAAACCCCCAAAAATCCCCCAAAAAATGACTAATTTCCCTCCCTTCTCTTCCCTTTCCATAATCTTCGTAGCAACCAAACAGCGCATATAAAAAAACAAGAAAGAATACAAATTTGATACAACTCCCAAAATTTCAAAATGAAAAAGTACGGGATGGGGGTTCTTAAGCCTTACATTCTCATCCAGGGCAATTCTCAAGCGGGAGTCAGCCTCGTGGTTTGCATGTTGGAGGCGCGAGAGCCTTTCCTCAAGCTCAAATACAAGCCTATCTTTGTCCTGGAGTTTCTGCCTCATTTTCCCCATCTCCGACTCGAGCTTGGAAACTCTGGAGGCTATGGCCATGGATGTGATCTTTCTCGCCAGATCCAGCTGATCGTATGGATCGGTCGGTATTACCGATAAGATCTCCTCCGGTAGCTGAAAGTCGAGCCCGCCGCCATCACCACCACCACCAGCACCTCCTGCGCCTTCACTGCCCTGCGACATAGCTGATTGCTCCTCCTTCTCCGAGTCTCTCTGTGGTGGTGGTTGTGTTGTTGGTTGTTGATTTGCTGATTGATTCTCTGTTCACACTTTGGGCACAACGATGAAGTTGAATAGGATTTTCTCTATTTTTTAATTAATTTCAATTTTTTCATTTGAATGAATTTCCCACTATCTGTCCTTTCCCTAAAAAGAAAATTTATTTTCATTTTTTTATTTTTTATTTTAATGTTTGGTTCCTTTTTGTTTTTGAGGTTGCTGTCTAAGTTCGAAATGTGCCGGGGGTTTCCCTCCAAAATCCAAACAAACTTTGGATATGAAACATATGAGGCCCAATAAATATTGGGCCTCGTTCAAAATTGGGAGACAAAGAAAGATTTGTTCTTTTCTAGGCCCAAAGTAAAACAAACTTTTAGCTTGTGCCCAGACCACCAAGAATACACACACACTCTCTCTCTCTCTCTCTCTCTCCCTTCTTTCCCTCTGCTTCCAATTGCTCTGAACGTAACTCGAAGATTTGAGTGAGTTCTCAAATCGCTACTTTTAATCGTAATTTTCCCGCGAAATTTTGTTCCCTGGTGCTGTCTATTTAGGGTTTGGAGTTTAGGGTTTGCTGTTACATCGCAGAAGGCTTGCAATAATAGTCCTTCAATCAGCTTCAACAAGGAAAAACAACAGGTTTGTCGAAACCCAGCTGTGGTTTTTAGATTTAAAGTACCTTTTTTATTTTGAAGTTGGGGAGGAGGGGAGAGATTTAAGCTTTCTTTTTTCTTATTTTGTAATGCAATATTGGGTTGTTAAAGTTTCAATCTTATGTCAAGATAATGCATTTTGCGGGTTTAGTTCTGATATCTTAGTGCTCAAGCTCTGTTGAAAATAAAATAAATTAAAATATGAATAAATTTCTTTTCTTTTGCGTTTTCTAATCTTTGAAAACGTATTTTGTCAGATTAGATTGGGCCCAATTGAATTTGTCAGTTATACATATGTATATGTGGTATAATTTTCATAAGTTGGTTTCAGTTTAAATTGAATACTTATAGAAAAAATATATAATTTTCTTCTGGGTGATTAGTTAATAAATTTAATACTTGCGTGTGATACAGAGAGAGACTATGTCAGTGCTTATAGTGACAAGCTTAGGGGAGATAGTTGTGGATTTGCACACAGACAAGTGCCCTCTGACTTGTAAAAACTTCTTAAAGCTCTGCAAGTAAGTTTATCTTCACTACCCTCTAACTAAGACTATTCAGTTTACTTTTGTTTTACGTTGTGTTAATATATGTAGATTGAGGAGAGGTTTTTTTTTCAGTTAAGAAACTTAACAAACAAATAAATATCTAAGCCTTGAGCTTCTTTTTCATTTTGTTAAATTCATGTATTTTCTCAGCAGCCAAATTTTTTTTTTGTTACTTCAGCTATGGATTAAATATGTGAACTTTGAGAACATAAAACTGGGTTCATGTGGATTTCCATTATTCAATGAGTCTTGCGATTGTATTTAAACTTTGATTAAGTACTAGTTTCTATTTTCAATTGCTTACAGGCTTGTTAGGGATTATAGAGTTTCTTACTCGCCCCAGAAATTTTGGCATGTTATTGTCATGGCTGATTGGAATATAATATTAAGAATCAGACTAATGTTTTATGGTTGGAATTTATCTCTCTCCTTGAATGCTTACTTTTTTGAGTTTGTTGAGTTTAATTATGAATTGTATTATCTTTCTCAATTTTGGTATATCATCTTTTTTTTTTCTCTGTTCTTTAATCTTTATAATGATTCAGGATAAAGTATTATAATGGGTGTCTTTTTCACACGGTTCAGAAGGATTTTACTGCACAGACTGGTGACCCAACTGGAACAGGCTCCGGTGGTGATTCAATCTACAAGTAAGGAGTCTGCCTGAGCTATTCAGTGCTATGGCTATTTCGCAGAGAATATTTTAGTTGTGCCAAAATATTGAAATATGTTTTTCTTCCTACACTTCTTGCTTCTTTTTTCTTTCTTGCCTTCCTCACATCAACAACTATTACTGCATGAATGGCTATTTTCACATTCCCACTTTATCCATTTGCACCCTTCCCTCATTGCATTGGTAATTAAGTCAACGAAAGGTGAATCAAAGCATACAAACAAGGAGATGAGTGAAAACAAACAAAATGGGAGTGTGAAAATCACTAAGTTGCATGTGTTTATAGTTATCAATTGCTGTACTTAATGATAAGTGACTACAGTTTTTAAATTACTCCATATACTCACCTTGGACCACGTTCTATTTTCAGATTTTTATATGGTGATCAGGCTCGCTTTTTCAATGATGAGATTCATCATGATTTAAAGCATTCTAAGACAGGAACTGTTTCCATGGCTAGTGCTGGAGAGAATCTCAATGCTTCTCAGGTATAAGATTATTGCTTCTTCTTTTTCTGGTATAAGCTAGTTTTTCCTGCATCAATAATTTTGGGAATAAGATTTTGTTTAGTTGATTTGTGTATCAAACTTATGCTTTTTTAATGTTGAACTTTTCACTTTTCAATTACATTACGGTGATGTGTTAATTTGTTTTTTTTTCCAGTTCTACTTAACATTGCGTGATGATCTAGACTATCTCGATGGGAAGCACACAGTAAGTCTCCAGTCCCATCTACTAATATTTACTATTTATATGTATTGAATTGTTTTCTCTTTCTCAACTTTGTCAAATATAAGAAACTTTATTAAATTTAAATTCCTTGCTGGGTGGATGGATGCTCAGGTCAATGAGACTTCAATCTTGATAGGGGCAGACAAGTGACAACTAAATATTGTGATATTGCATGTACGATAGTTTCTTTGGTCTGGATGTCTTTAAAAATATAATGAATAAAAATGGGCAATATTTCTTTGTTGCTACATCTGCTGGAAAATGCTGGATAGTGGGAGAGGGAATGTCAATCTACTGATGCACTGACTTAATGTGGAAAATCAGATATTGTTATCACCTTCCTATGCATCAATGCTTAGGGCTTGTGTTTCATATTGTGAACATAGGATTGTTCCTGTACAATAGCGTTCTCTTCTGTTTGATGGGGTTGCATGATTATCCTTCCTTGTGTGTGTTTATGTAGAGTGTATTACATATATTTATGCTAACAGATAGTCTCTTCCAATAACTCTGCAAAATCTGCAAGCAGATGGCATATGCATGTCCAGTGATTATTCAGTTGGTCTAACCCTAATTAACCCAAGAGGAAATGTATGATTTAGAAGTAGTCTTGTCGGTCGGTAGTTCTGAAATAGAAGCTTACGTTTGTGCTCCTGCAATTTGCCATTGGTTTTCTTTGATAACTTAAGTGATGTATGTCAATGCAGGTTTTTGGGGAGATAGCAGAGGGGTTTGAGACTTTGACAAGGATCAATGAGGCTTATGTGGATGAGAAAAACAAACCCTATAAAAATATCCGGTCAGTTCCTGTTTTTCCTTGAATATATTCTTCAATTACATGTTTGTTTCAAGCTAGATTGGCTTCATTATGGCTTACAATTATATTTTATTTGTGTTAGCAGAATCAAGCATACTTACATTTTGGACGATCCTTTTGATGATCCTTCGCAATTAGCTGAGTTAATTCCTGATGCCTCCCCAGAAGGAAAACCAAAGGATGAGGTAGTGGCTAATTGCAACTTTTTTCAACATTTATCGTGCAGTGTGAAACCCCAAAATGAGGATAAAAATGAAACATGAACTGCTCATATAACACTTGAAATCGTACGTTCCCCAAATAGCATGGTTGCCGATCTTTAGTATGAACACTCTTCGTATTTTGGCTAGTACTGATAAAGTTTATATTTGACCACTATGTCCAAAAGCTTTGTGAAGCAATAGTTATTTTATACTCTACCCTTACGTCTGGGTCTCTATCATTAGGTAGCCCAACTTTTGAAAATTAAACTTTTATTGGAAAGTTGCAATTGTAGGGATCCGAACTCAGAATCTTATGCTTTGATACAACGATAAAGTTTGTTAGTCTACCACCCTTCTCAAAAGCTTAAGCCGTTTGGATGAGGGCTAACAATTTATATATGTTCTCAGATCTTCAAACTTCTTACTTATCTCTATTCTGACTAGGTTGAGGATAATGTGCGGCTTGAAGATGACTGGGTTCCTTTGGATGAACAATTAGGTCCACAAGAACTTGAAGAGCGTCTTCGTGCCAAAGACGCACATTCCAGTGCAGTTGTACTTGAGAGTGTAAGCACGTCAACCATAATTCCATTATTCTAGTTGCAGCGTGTGATGTTGTGTATTCACAGCTTAATCCTTTTTTTCCCATTTTTCTTGCCACGTCTGTTTAACAGATTGGGGATATTCCTGATGTTGAGATAAAGCCTCCTGACAACGTGCTTTTTGTTTGTAAATTGAATCCAGTCACAGAAGTAAGTTGTTTTTCTTTTTTCCATTTCCTTTAATAGTTTTAACTTGTGGTGTGGTGCACATAATTGTATGCTTTTGGTGCAGGATGAGGACTTGCACACAATCTTTTCGCGTTTTGGAACTGTGCAAGCGTAAGTATTGATCTTGTTCTTTAATTATTAGTAGTGTGTGCAGTGGGTGGGTTAGGGATTGTAATGATGCAAATTGATGATATGTTACCGATGACAGGGCTGATATAATCCGTGATTTCAAGACTGGAGACAGCTTATGCTATGCATTCATCGGTGAGTATTTTATTTGATTACTTATTTTTCTGTTTTATAGTAGGAAATTGACTATCTCTTATCTGCTGTGCCTGGTAACCTATGGTTTTAGCACCTTTGTTTGATGAGTTCCTTCAATATTCCTATCCTTTTAAGTTTTGTGCCCAAGTTTATCGGTCAACCTTAAGTACTATCAAGTTCTTTGTCCTTCTGCTTACTTGTTTCCTGTTATTTTCCTTTTAATTTTTTTAAAGTAGTATTTGATTTTCTGATTGTGTACTCAAATCACTGACATATTTGATATTTTGTAATGCCAGAATTTGAGACCAGAGAGGCATGTGAACAAGCATATTTTAAGGTATGTTAAAAGAAATTAACCTATTGTAGAGGATAGGAAAAAAAAAAACTTTGTTGTATTCATGCAACAAAACAGTTGACATTTTCGTATTTAGGCTATAGATTTGTTATCCTTGCCTGGCATGCTTTGTTTCCACATGTATTTTTTAAAAGCATGCTCAGATAGTCCTTTCAAGTTTCAGCAATAGGGTTGTAAAAATACTTGCTGCAGAACTTATGTAAACCTTGCTGAAGGCTTCCCATTTGTAGGCAGTCTTTTAAAATAAGGAGTGGGATCCTTTGACTCTATTTTATATATGAGCCCATTTTGCTCTCCTTGCCTTATTGAATTTATTTTTGGTAGATGGATAATGCTTTAATTGATGACCGGAGAATACATGTGGATTTTAGTCAGAGTGTTGCAAAGCTGTGGTCCCAGTACAGGCGCAAAGATCAACAAATGGGCAAAGGTATAGACTTCAAAGGATGCAGGAAACAAACATACATCATTGCTTAATCACCTGCTACCGCTCAAAGGAATGTTTTGTTTGGAGAAAATTAAATAAGTAAATGCCTGAATGTTGTTTTTTACTGGAAGGAATTTGCTATATGTGCGTTGCTATGGCATATGCTAAAGGCAATCTGACGTACTTTTGCATCAAGAATAGAATGTGTCCTGTATTCGAAATTGTTTTGGATCCTTCTGTAGTTAGACTACCTAGGGTTAATATTTTTCTATTTTCTGTGGCTGTAGGCAAAGGTTGCTTCAAATGTGGTGCGCTTGATCACATTGCCAAGGATTGCACTGGTGATTCTGCCAACAGACAGCAACCTCAAAAGTACATATTAAAGGATGACAATGCACAGCGTGGTGGAGGCAACAACTCTAGGTTGGTAGTCTTGCATGCTGTCTCTCTCTCTCTCTCTCTCTCTCTCTCTCTCTCTCTCTCTCTCTCTCTCTCTCTCTTATATATATATATATATATTATGTAATTGTATTTCTGATATTAAAATGGTTGTTGTAGTTATGAGATGGTATTTGATGGAGACACTCCGGAAAGTCCAAGACAAGAACAGAGAAATCAAGGTCGCAATCCAAATGACCGCGGAGTCGAGAAACAAACGATAAATAGGCGGAGTTCCGAAGACCCAAGGCATAGGGATCAAGAACATAAAGACTCAAGTGATAGGGAGAGGCACAGTGACAGAAGTAGGTATAGAGAGGATTCAAGTCGAGACAGTAAAGCAAATCGATCAGGTGGAAGTAGAAGCAGTCAAGATTATCTTGAAGAGCAAAGGGATAGAGAAAGGCATAAGGACAGAGAAAGAGGCACAGATGATAGGAGAGATCAGCGTGAAAGCAGAAAGAGATATGCTGATGATGGTACCCATGCAGAGTGGAGGGGTGATGGAGATTACAGAAAGAGGAGTGCAGATAGTGATAGAGATGCATATAAGGAGAGGCAAAGAAACGTAGATAATAAGAATCAGCGGGAGAGTAGAAAGAGATATGCAGATGATTATGCAGAGAGGAGGGGTGATGAAAATTACAGAAAAAGGAGTGCAGATAATGATAGACTTGCAGAAAGGGGTAGTGACCGAGAGTACCGAAAAAGAAGTGTGGCTGATGATAGCCTTTCAGAAAAGAGGGACAGTGGAGAGTATAAAAAGAGAAGTGCAGAGAGGAGGGATGATATAGAGTATAGAAAGAGATATGCGGATGATGACAGACGCAACAAGAGAGATGAACCAGTGCACAAGAGAAGAAGTGCAGATGTTGATGCCTATAAAGGTAAAAGGGAAGATAGAGAACATGGAAGGTAATGATGAGACCATCATCCCGAGAAATGGCACTGAGCAGAGGAAAAAGACTTGAACTTACTTTTCGTGATATATAATTTTGACCTCAGAATATTGAATCAGACCGTTTTTTGTTTTTGTAGCAATACACTTCTCTACCAAAGGAATTAAATTAACTTTTGTCAGTTTATGCATGCAAACTCGTGAGACAATCACGTTTTGTTACCTATTCACTCATATTATTAATTTGTTAAAAACAAGTCATTTAAATGGAGCACCAAAAAGATAGCCTATAGAAACATATTTACGAGATTGAAGACTATTAATGATGATACTTCACAGTTTTGTAAGAAGACAACGTGGCAAGTAAATACTGCTTTATAGAAGGAATTTTAGGCAATTTCTAGAAGTTAGGAGGAAATGATTCATACGTACATGTGTGGTATATTTATTGTGAAGTTTACAGTAATATAATCCAATACAAGATCCAACATTTCACATTAGTTTGAACAAAGGAAGGGGAAGACAGGCACGAGAAACGAAAGGAAGAAAAACAAGAATCCATTTCAACCATATACGACTGAGATGGATATACTAAACTGAATTGATTAGACAATATCGAAGGGTTTCTTCTCTATTTTTACTACTATGATTCTACAATCAAATTATCATCATCTAAACTAAAATACATCGTACACGGTTACATCCAAAACATCTTTAGAAAGACATGAGATTCAAAAAGAACCTTTATGTATAGTCCACTTAGGACTTTGATATGCCTCTTAGAGATTTCTGAAGGGCAGAGGATGTAGTATACATGGAAGCTGGTCAAAATCATCAAGCTGAAGGAGCCTTAGAGCACATAAATACTTTCCCAAAAGCTGGGAGAAGACAGGAGAGTGTGCCCATGATCATCACCAAAGAAATCACAACAGAAACCGAGGATTGTTTGTGGCAAGCAGTACACTCATCACACATGATTTTCCGGTGCATGCCTTTTGCTATCCCTTTCTGTATGGCCAGAGCGGCCCACCCTGTTGTGATCTTCTGTATAATCACCATGATTATGGTGATGGGGCCCAGGCACATAATCATGTCGCTGCTTCCTTTCCATAGGAACTGCTACTGGGCTTCCTGCCTTTCTCTTACGACTGCTTGATTTTGGTGACTGAAATTCTTGTCCGGCATCAAGTGCTGATACCTCACCTTCTTCTATATTGTTTAAATGTGGTCCGCCATCTCCAACACCGTCCGGATGTTTTCCCTGATGCAGGCCCTCATGTTCTTGCCTATTTGAGGGCTTTGACCAGCTTTGCCTCCTGTCCCGCTTGTTCTTCTCACTCCCCGTAGCCAGTTCAATACCATCTTCGAGTTCCCTCTCAATCAAATCATCCTCATCCAGCACATCTGTCTTCCGAGTCACATCGGCCACGGATTTCCTTCGTTTCTCCAGTGCTGCCCTTACCTTGTCCTTGTCAATTTTTTTTATAGCTTCCTGTGGTGATCGGCCATGTGCACTTTGTCGATTCTCCAAACTTCGGCCAAATTGTTTATCCTTCAGTTCCCATCCTTCCCTTGTTTCACCTTTCCCAACATTGCTCTCTCTTTCTTGCTCTTCACTATGTCCCTCTGACACAAACCTTGATATATTTTGAGATTCCCCCACCTTGTCTAGGTGCAGTGAAACTGCTTCGGGGGGTTGACTATCTTTGAATTCAACATCCATATTCTGATCCAAAGCACCTTTCATTTCAGCACTTCTGTAGTCATTACTTTGACTGTGGGTAGTTCTAGCAGGTCCACCATTCTCAACATAAGACTGCTCAGACCCTTGCCTAGATGCTGGCTTTGAGGTTCCAGGTCTTGTACCTCCAGCCTGCGAATGACTGTTGCCTGTTGCATGTTCTTCATTGCTAGTTGTAGCTTTTGCAGAAGGCTGATGATTAGCACCACTCACTGAACTTCCTTCAACTTCATTAGCGGACGGCGGTAACCGATTTTGTTCATATAGTTCCAACATTTGATTGCTCACTTCTGCAGCAAATAATGGTCAATTGAAACTGATACCCAACATATTTAATAAGATTATTAACTAAATACATTAGACATGATCACAGGATTGTACGAACGGAGGAGGAAGGGAGAAACAGAGGGAGAGATTTCATTCCTCTCCAAAACATTTTATCCCCGCAATTGATTGGTTTCACACTGACTAACAAAAAGAATAAGAGAGCCGAAAATATTGGAAGAGTGAAGAGTGATGAAGTAAGTTCATCAGATGAAGAATAAGAGGCTGGGAAAGGACACTAATGATTGCTCTGTAGCATCACTTATTGAAATAAAGCAAGGACACCCACCCTCCAATTGGCGTGGGGTGACATCAAACTCTTGCCACCAGACCTTCTCGCCATCTGATGGAAGCTTTACTTTGAGGAACTTAGCAGCAAGAAAAATGGCACCAGCCGCAATGTGGTGGGGCTTAAATTGCAAGCAAAGTGATGTCCGAAGTCTGCATGCCACATTCCAAGTTCAAGAAGAAACTGAAGAAAGGCCAAGAAGAACAAGCAAGATATATGAACTCAGAGAACCATACCCGTCATTAACAAAATTCCATGCAACTTGAGCAAGGGCATTTTGAGCTACTTTAAATTTCTTTATTGCCTCAACCAGCGGTTTATATGGATGGTTTACATTAAGATCAAAGGCAAGAGTTGCAAGAACAACCCTCTCTCCAAGTAAAATCAACTCTTTCTGCTGTTCATATACCTCCTGCATGATTGTTCCAAATGTATGAGAATAGATAAATAATTGCATTATAAAGCAAACAATAAATTAAAATCAAATTTGGATAGTAGTTCTGGGATAAAAGAAACATTAGAATGAAAAAGGGAAAAAGCAACAGGTGAGAGAGAGAGAGAGAGAGAGAGAGAGAGAGAGAGAGAACAATTAATCAAAGCCAGTTGGATTTATGTCTAGGAGATTTAGCAACTGGCTACACCTCTTGACATGTACAATTGCAGCATGGATATGCAGTCTTTGTGCTCAACCTATATGGGGAAGTTGGCATTTCTAAATAGTAAAACCAGGGTAACGATAGAAGAATAATAGTGCACACATCAGGATTATCTTTACAGAAATTAGGAAGAACTAAATAAGTAGCATAACTAACATCAATAAATGTGTTGATAGATAAGTACAGGAATGCCAAGTGCAAGCACTTAATGATAATTTTTTTTAGTAAGAAACCATACTTTTATTAAAATCACCAGAATGTACAGATCGGTGAACAAGAAATCCAGCAAAAATACAACAACCAGAATCTTAAAACTAAAACACCTCTCTACCACATTTCACCAGAATGCATTATATAGTGATAAGTTGATAACTACCTTTTGCTTGATTCTATGAACTGCTGCAGGATCCTTTTTATTAATAATTTCATACGAGACAAGAATGACATCTTTCAGCGGCCTGGGAGTTTCTTCAACCTTCCCAGCAAGAAACATACACACTGTTGCAATGGTCTGCAGAACAGTTTAATAGAATTTAGTCAATAAAATAAAACATCTTCCCTTTTTCTTTGATACGAATCTTTTTCCCAATTAATTTCACCTTAATCTTTTGTGGGATAGGAAACTTAACAAGTCTACAAATGAAAGTTCAAAATACAAAAACAGTGAAGCAGCAACACACTGAGGGTTCACCCAACATTACAATTGTAGAAAAGCAATATAACCTTTAAAAAGAACTAACAAATACATCTAACAACCAGGCCCTACCATAATACACAGAAACCCAAACACACAGTTGTCTCCAAAGAAAGAACAAACTTTAAACTCATCTACAACTGAAGCCCATAATGACGGGCAACCCTATCACATAAGAATCCACTGCCTACGGACCCTTACCCACAAACATCTTGCTACTCATTTCCATCCAAACAGAAAATTGCCAACACATTACAATTCCACTAAAACTTTGGTCTTTTTCCAAGCACAAGCAGGTGGACCACCCAGCTCAAACTCGCTAACAGGAATAGCTTGTACCCCTGAACTCAAGGCAATAGGGCAACGAGGAAAAATCTGATCAGTGATTTTGGATGCCTTATGCACATGGTACACACCAGTGAGGAGATAAATAGGAGTAGGCTATTTCCTTCCAACAACATCACAAGTATTTACTCTCCCATGAGCAATAATAGAATCATAAAATCGTACCTAAAAAGGTGCTCTAGCCTTTCAAATCATTAAGGATGGGTTGAAAAATAGGAAGAGAAGGGTTATCAATTAAGGGGGCATAGCAAGACTTGCACGAATAACTAACCAAGGATTCACAAGGACATGACCTATCTAAATCACAATAAATGTAAAGTGAAATTTTAATCAAATAAGGGAAGAAAATAATTAATATCATTCAGGTTTCTATGGATATTAAGATTCCACAATATTAGAAAGTAGAGAAGACCGACTAGCTACCTATGGAATACATTATGCGATGAGGAAAGCCTAGAAAGGGAGAAAAGATAAGACACGAATATTGTACCTCAGATGCTTCATATTCATTGGATTAAAGATTATCAAGGTTTCGAATTAAATCTTTCATATGTTCCTTCTTCTTAGATAGATACTTAAATGAAAATACCCCTAAACATAAAAAGATTGCATCTCATATGCGGGTGTAGCAATTCAATTATCACTGTTAACTATCATACAAAGTCAAGAGGAATTGTATATTAGGTTACACCAATAGGAAATGTAAACTCGATCACTCCATCATGTGGAATTGCAACCACAAACAGACAGTATGAGTTTTCTTTCCAGAATGCAAGTGTTGGTATATTTCTAAAATAGATCTCCAGAATCGAACTATGTAAATAATTTGTACCAGCATATTTCAGGGACATGATGCATGTCCCAGTTAATCAGGATTATGATTAAGGCTTAGTTGAACAGATTCTATGTTTAATCTATGGTAACTTTAATGACATCATGGAAAACAGTTATTGTGATAGCCATTGAATGAGGTTGGTTGATCCACTCAAAGCTATAATATATGCCACACAATGAAGATCAAAGGTCTAATAGAAAGCATGAGCCTAGTAAAGAAATCGCATGGCAATGAAATTCCTTATATCAATTAATACTAATTGTCTTGCATGGCATTTGCAATACAAGTACAATAGAGATTAGAAAACTCTAATGCTTATTCTAGTAATATGCATGAAAGTCATGACAAAAGAGGTTGACATCAATCGGTTGTAAAAACCTTTGTGCACCCCACATAAAGAATCCTGCAACCATGAAAGGCATAATACTCCAAGCACACTGAGGTTTTCATTCATCTGAATCACACTCACAAATGACTACCAGTAAGAGGGAAGGTGGGGTAAAGCATCAATTGAAAAAGAAAGAACGTGCATGGGGCTAAACATCTTACTTCTTCACTGGATACCACAAACACTTGTAATAACTACAATCAGCCATTTATGCCTTCACAATATATGTACATATAGATAAATTCAACAGGACGCCACATGATATGACTTGTGAGAGGCAGTTCAAACAGCAAAATATAGCCCTTTTGAATGGCCTCTCACATCCCAAAAAACGAGATCCTGCTGAAGGAAGAGTCATGTGTGTAACAAACAGGCACGCACGAATGCAGACATATATGCATTTATATATGCGTGTGAAATAGAGACTAAAAACATGCAATAGAAACAGCGAACAAAATGCGCTAACTAGAAATTTTTAAGCAAACTCAAATATATATCAAATAAAACTAGAAAACCAGAGGGGATGGTGGCTATTCCAGGTTGTTAATACTCACCCTTCTATCATTCTTTGCATGGGATTGGCAAAGGAAGAATCGATGACAGAAGATAATGGCTGTTGCAATCGTTACCTGGGGTCTGCATAATAAAAGGTTCAGGATCAACATAATGCTGAATATTTGATCATAAATTATTTGATTTGGTAGAATTTGAGTCACAAAACAAGATAATGGTTTCAAATCCACTATGCCGTAGGAGAATGAGAATAAATGACAACCAAACAACAGTAAAACTACTTGTTAGAAAATAAAGGGTGAAGGAAAAGGAAATAATGGATAAGGCTTAAAACTCACACTTTAAGTCTCATCCCCAAGTCTTGTAGAAAAGTACAGTATGACTTGCGTAGATATGCCTCTTTCTTTAAGTCAATTCCATCTATTTTAGATGGAGAATTTTCTTCAATTTCCTTTCTGGAAAAGTACCAACAGGCTCCTTCGTCTAGCTTATCCTGAGTGTGTTTATAGGAACCAGTATCACTTATACCATAGTTAGAGGAATCGCCAGACAAAAAGGAAGCCATATGTATCTCTGTTCAGCACTTAATATAACTCTGACATAGACAGTTCATCAATATGGAAACTGTGAAGACTAATCACCAAATTCCAGCAGCTTCCTGCACATGGATTATCAAGTCAGAAACAGTGGGCCGTATGAGCATCACAAAAAACTTCATAAAAAATAACATTGCAAAAAATAATGAGACACATTGGTTTAGAAAACTGTGAACTTCAGCACCCACCAACTGATTTTTTCAAAAGTTCGGTTCTTTGGTCCTTTGAATCTTTTCTGGGGCTTCCTCTACTAAGAAATATCATGTATTGTTCCTTATATGGCTGAAAATCACTTGGGTATTATCTTAAAACTCAATTTCTCCCAATGAGCCAGGGGAAAATAAGACACACATACACACATGTTCCGCGAAATTATAGCAAGCAATTACTTTGCTGTTGAAGCAGAAAAGACCCAGTATTGAGTATGTGCAAGGTAAAAGATAACCTAAATTTGATACAAATAGCTTAGATAGGGATCGAAGACTACGATGCCTTCAACACAATTGAATACGGAAAAAGAAAAAATACGAAAACCAGAAAGCAAAGTTAAACAAGTGATTGTTACCTCGAATTGATGAAGGCGAGAGTCCCAGGGCAGGAAAGTGTCGACTTTTCCCAATTTGAACTTAGGGTTTTATACTGTGAAGCGAGCAAGAGGGAGAGACGATAGAGAATAGAGATCGATGGCTTTCCTGTTTTGTGAATTTTGTATTTTGGTTTCTTTTATTTATTTCTCCTTTTGCTTTTGGGTTTTGTGGGTTTTTCTTTTGGTTTGTGTATTTCCCCCTTCTTCTTTTTTGGGTCTAAATTTTCTATTTTGTTTACAAGTGATCCAGTGGTAGCATATATAAGCCACCATGGATATATAATAATCATCATGATTTTATGTACGAGTGATTCTGCAACTTCCACCTAATTTGTTGGTCACTTTCAAAATAACTAATATTCGAACACGATGTCACTTCTATCATTAGATTTCTTTATATTTCATCTAATTTATTGTCACATAGTTCATTTTTTAGAGCATTTTGATCATTTTAAGTCTCATAGTCTCTCACCACAAGACTCGTTTTCTTGAGCTATGGAGTTGAAGTATCTTTCAAAATTAGAAGTGATTTGTCGACTCGAGTGTCAATTTCACTAAGACTTGTCGAATTCCCAATATTTCAAATCATTGTGTGTAACCCTTTGGTTGACTATAATTGGTACAAGAGCTTTTCAATTCAATTTGGCCCTTCATGACCAAAATGAACTATTAAATGATCAATTTGCCCTCAAAAATGCCTTACGGCAAATTGGATCAAATAGGGTAAAATCAGATGGTAGGTGGCACGTTTGCCATTTTCAATAGTTCGAATCTTTAATTTATTCTTTTATAATTAAAAAACATAGGGAAAACTGAAAATTACTTACAAATTCTAGGGGAAATTCGCAAAATACTCTTTATTCATCTATGACATAGAAATTGTGAGTTTTCACTTGATCATGCTTATATAAAATTATTTATCTAAAACCCTAAAAATGAGATGGAAATTTGTGTGTCATTTAGAAAGTTAACGAACTCCGCATAATCTTTAACCGTACAGATAAGAATGTGAGGCCCAAAACGAAAGGTATCACATAATCCTTACCAGACAACTTTGTGCACCTACCAACTAAGTCATGACATGTGCTTGCTGCTCAGATGGCCCCAGAGTTCAGTGGGTTGAGAAAAGAGGGGGAGGAGGTCAGGGCAAAGAATCATGGTCAAAAAAAAAAAAACAAGGGAAAGTGCAAAGAAAAAGAGATGCGCAATTTGTAACCATTGAATATATAATTGATTGGATTCAACAATGTCAAAAGTTTCTTCGCCATTTAACCATTTCCCCTACTTGTATCATCACCATCAATAAATATAGTGTCCAAAACATTCTAAGAATTAGATGAGATGGAAAAGCACCTATTCAGGACTGATAAACCTCGCTCCCATGCCAATATATCCGCAAAAGATCAGTGGGGAAGGAATACACAGAAGTTAGTCAAGACACCGAGCCAACGGATTGCACTGACATATCTTAGGGTGCCTCTGGGGAACATCAAAAAAGGATTAGAGCATACCAAGGACGCGGTCTGCGAAGAAATCACAATATACACTTGGACATGAAGAGAACTTGCACGTCATTAAATCAAGACCTCTCCAGCAACTGCAAGCAGTGCACACCACCTCAGACATGATTTTCTTGTACTTGCCTCTTGTGATCCATTTCTGTGTGTACAACCCGGCCAACCTCGCTGTGATCTTCTGCATGATCAAACTGATTATGGTGGGCAGTTCCAGGTGAATAATCACACCGCTGCTTCTTCTCTACACCATTGAGTGGAGGGCTTTTTCTCTTGCGGTCACTTGAAATGAGAGAATGATATCCTTGGCCACCATCAGCAAGTGCAGAAACCTCACCTTCTTCCACATTGCTTAAATCAGTTCTACCATTACTGGCATCCTCTTGTTGTTTTCCCTGATGCAGGTCCTCATTTTCTGATCTATTTGAGGACTTAACCCAGCTTTGACTCCTGTCTCCCTTGATTTTCTCACTCCCAGCAGCCAGTTCAATACCATCTTCCAGTTCCATCTCAATAAGATCATCCTCATCCATCAAATCTTTTTTTCGAGTCACATCACCCTGGGACTTTCTTCGTTTTTCCAGTGCTGCCTTCACCTTGTTTTTGTCAATCTTTTTTATTACATCCTGAGGTGACTGCCCAAGTGCACCTTGTCCATTTTCCAAACTTCGGCCAAATTGTTTGGCCTTCAATTCCCCTGCTTCTCTTGTGTCAAATTTCCCATTATCTTCTTGACCTTCTTCATAACGGCCCTCAGAACCAGATTTTGATACGTTTTGAGCATCTCCCATCTGCTCCTGGTGCGATGACAATGGTGCAGAGTACTGATTATCTTTGAATGCTACATTCACATTGTGGTCTGGAGCATTTCTGATATCTGTACTTCTGTTGTCATTATTTAAACTTTGGGTATTTCTAGGAGGTCCATTATCATTTCCAACATCTAATTGCTCAGATTCTGGCCTAGATGATGCAAGCTTCAAGGTTCCAGGTCTTGTATCACCACCCTGTAGATTACTGTTGCTTGTAGCATATTCTTCATTGCTAGTTGTAGCTTTTGCTGGAGCCCGATGAGCAGCGCCACTTGCTGCAGTCCCTTCAACTTCATTAGAAGCTGGAACTCGATTTTGTTCATATAGTTCCAACATTTGATTGCTTACTTCTGCATAAAACAATTGAATGCAATTAAAGCTGACACCCGATGTCTTCACAAAATATTTAACAATCTTCTTAATTTGTTTGAAACTTTGATTTTTGTAGTTCTTCCTCAAACCCCGAATCTATATAGAGTAAAAAAAAGAATTAGAGGGGCAAAAGTAAAAGAAAAATCTGGATTGATGAAGGATAAGTGTGGGGGTAAGGACACTGTTAATTGCTCTGTAGCATCACCTACTGAATTAAAACGAGGACACCCACCCTCCAATTGGCGTGGGGTGACGTCAAACTCTTGCCACCACACCCTCTCGCCATCTGATGGGAGCTTTACTTTTAGGAACTTGGCAGCAAGGAAAATGGCACCAGCTGCAATGTGGTGGGGTTTAAATTGCAAGCAAAGAGATGTCCGAAGTCTGCACGGCACATTCCAAGTTCAAGAAGGAAATGAAGAAAGATAAAAAATGAGCAGCGTATATTAACTATGACAAGCATACCCATCATTGACAAAATTCCATGCAACTTGAGCAAGGGCATTTTGAGCTACTTGGAATTTCTTTATTGCCTCCACGAGAGGTTTATATGGATGGAGTACATTAAGATCAAAACCAAGAGTCCCAAGAACAACCCTCTCTCCAAGTAAAATTAATTCCTTCTGCTGTTCATACACCTCCTGCAGGATTTCAACTTGTATTATAACACAAATGACAAATTGGAAAACATAACTGAATACACAAGACATATTCTGGGATCATGAAATAGTATCGTTTTCAGTTAAAAGCAAACGTAAAAAGAAAAGGGAACAAAAAAAAAAAACTAATCAAAGTCCAGTCTAGTAGTATAGCAAGTTGCAACACAATTGTGCACGTCTGCCCCAACTGTAGGGGGAAAGTTGACATTTCCACATTCTATTACCAAGGGGGCATGCAAATGCAGTTGAGAACTTGTGATATAGTAGAGAAGCAAAAATAAAGGTACACATGCCATGACTACATAAAAAAATTATTATGAAGATCTGAATGAGTTCACAAAAGATAAGTAGCATCAATAGGAAAAATCTTAACAAATGAGGTAGAGGAATGTCATGCATAAAGGCACTGCAGTGAAACTACCTTTTGCTTGATCCTCTGTACTGCTTTAGGATCCTTCTTATGAATAATTTCATAAGACACAAGGATAACATCTTTTAGTGGCCGCGGAGTTTCTTCAACCTTCCCAGCAAGAAACATACAAACTGTTGCGATGGTCTGCGGCACATTTTAATTGAGTTTAGTGAACAGAATTTGATCATTTGTCCTATGTGAGTCTTACATTGATTCTCTCTTACTCTTCTTCTTACACCAAGATGAAGAGAAACCTAAATCTTCTACCTGCTCTTTATGACACATGCACACATGTACACCACAGGTGCACATATACAAAGGATGAAGTTGAACTTTGCAGCAATATAAGTCATTCTTGGGTTTTTTTTCCAATAAGAAACAAATTGTATGGTTATCTTCTCTGTGCTAAGTTCGAGAAATTAGTGTGGTGATAGATTTGACTCCAGCAGAATCAATACACAGTTATTAACCTTAATCCTTTATCACCCATCCCATCCAAGAAAAAAAAGTACCCTAAATCCTTTAAGAGGGGACTTTGAAGCCAAAATAATGGGAATTTCAAGAACATCATGGCATACTTGTCAGCCAAGGAGGTTAATGTATCCACTCTAAGATCTACTACATGCATACAACCATTCATATGCTAGACAACTGAATATTATTGGTCCAGTAATGAAAATAATCACTTATTCGCAGGTCTATCAAAAAGTATGACGCATTTAACAAATTACAAGAAACTCGAATTTGTGAATCAACTTATTCTCCCCATCACCTTGCACGCCATTAACAATATAATTACAACATAAGTTTGACAAATCTTCGGGTTTGAAAACGAATGGGTGAGCATTCATGCCAAAGCAGATGACACCAATTAGTTACAATTAAGACCCTAGTTGAATCCAGAAGTTGGCAGAAGTTGCAATTAAGACCCTAGTTGAATAGTAGTATAGCTAAAATTTGAAATCTTCAAACACGTAAACTCATAAAAAGAAGTTCACTAAGGCTAAACAGATGCACCAACGACAGCTAACACAACGCATTAGGTATCACCCCAAGTAGAAAGTTGAAAGCTAACTCAGATATAGATACATAGACAAAGTTAGCCATAGGGGATGAGGGCATTCAAGTTTTCAATACTCACCCTTCTATCATTCTTTGCATGTGATTGACGAAGAAAGAATCGATGACAGAAAATTATGGATGTTGCAATTGTCAACTGGGGTCTGCATAAAGAAATATCCAGGATCGTTATCACGCTGAATCAATAAGTCAAAACAAGGGAAAAAAGAAAATATATCCAACCCTACTATGCAGTCAGAGATTAAAATGTTAGTTCCGGTGGTTAATAGCCTTTCAACCCTACATGATTATTAACATTCGACTCAAAGTTATTTCTGTTTTAAAAATCATGCACCAATTAGATGAAAACTAAGAGCATGCTGGATACCTTCTGTACTAATGAGACTTAAAGATATATATAACAACCTCTCATGACATTTCAGAAAATATTACCACCGCTTTTTGTCAGGTTGACTATACCCACAGAAGATATAAATAATCCTAATTCAATTCATACACAAATAAGGATTAAAAAGGTACATTAAATATACAACGTGCCTAAGGTAATAATGTTCACACGTTATCCAAGAGTTAATCCCAATTTTGAATTGCATTTCAACAGGGTTCTCTTTTTGCATTTGAGACTACCCAATTAAGCATTCGGTAAGTTCGAAGAAAGATGATTCTGCTTCTGCTTCTGTTTTTACTTTCACATCTTTAGGTGCTTCACAAAAAAATTTAAAGAATACTTTAAAAAGCTACTAATGCTTTGAACTTGTTTTTTGACAGTTTCACTCATATCATCTTACTACCAATTAAACCTATCAACGCATTACTCTTTTCTTCCTTTATACTGCAATATCACTTCTAGAATAGCATTTACCTAAAAACTACACTTACCTGCATAAACATTAACAAATACAATCAATTTATTTTTCACAACAGTTTTGGGGCACTACCAAATGGACCCTTAGTAATACACAAACTTTAAATCAATATAGAAACACTAAAAAATATGAACAATTCGCTTTGCAGTAATAACAGGACAAGCACAAAGCTGATAAAAAGTAGTGAGAATTTCATCAAACTTAGTTAATCAGATCATTGAAAAATTAAAGATAGATGCGAGGAACAAAACTTCATCAGGACTGTCTCCCATCATCTTAATCTTTTTAAGGTCTATATGAAGAATCTTTCTTTCTCAATGGAATTCCTGACGTTTTCAAACATCATCTCCGGTGCACGGAAGCAATCTAGGCCTCTAAATTTACGTTGTTACACATTCTAATTGTCTTTTTGCCTTAAACTAATTAGAGACCATTGATGGAAAGAAACGTTCTAGTCAGTGACATTGGTCTTGGATGAATCTCCACGACCAAGACAAAAATGATGATGTTATGTAAAATTTACATAAATGTACTGGAAGCACTAAAAGAGATAAAATCCTCAGGAAACTTCTCTCTAGAGGGACCTAGAAACTCCAGGAAAAATAGGAAAATAAAAGATAGATATGAAAACTCCCTGAAATTTGTTATTGAAATATCATAATCTTAGTGCCCCTCATAGGCTACAGAATGACTTATATACAAGCCTACTATATGCACTCATTAAGGAATGTACATTCATAATGAACCAGAATTTATTAATGAGTGTAGATTATGTATGCTCATAATGCATCAATAGTAGATATAAGTTCAATCGTGAACCTACTGTACAACACCATTACACAATCCATTCTCAGTTGACAAATTTTGAAAAAGAAATTGTTAATTCTTAGGGTTCAAACGAATATTAGACTAATTATTTGTAAATTATAAAAGAAAAGAAAAAACCCACACAAAATCTTTGGGTTTCAATCATAAACCGAATAGAGTTCTATTTATTTGTAAACCCGTGCAAGGGTCACATGCCTTTTTACTACACATTGTAGTGTTCAAACGCCTTCTACGGCGGCTTAAACACAGATTTTTTTATTTGTTATTTTGATAAAAGGTTTGGCATGGCTATAGAGTTGAATAGGGACTTTTAAGATTTATTATTGCTTAAAAGGTTTAACAGGATGTTCAAGATTTGGATCCCTAAATCTTGACTAAACGCTAAACTATAAGCCCCAAACTATATCCAATAATGAACTAAAAAACACAAATTAATTGAGTGACACAAATTTAATTTTTACTAGTTACATTTTATTCTAGTATGGTATAGCAATCTTCTTGTTTTTCCCTTTTTTACAGAAGATGGAATCACAAATGATAGAAATAATACTTCATTGAAGATAAAGGGAAAAATGAAAACAAAATTTGAGATAAGGCTAAAAAACTCACACTTTAAGTCTCATACCCAAATCTTGTAGATAAGTACAGTATGACTTGCGTAAATATGTCTCTTTCTTTAAGTCAATGCCATCTCGTCTAGATGGAGAATTTTCTTCAATCTCCTTTCTATAAAAGTACCAACAAGCTCCTTCCTCTAGCCGGTCCTGCCCATCTTTATAAGAACCAACATCACTCATTTCACTATGAGAGGATTCAGCAGGCAAAAAACCAGCCATATGTATCTGAGCTCTCCAATTTAAAATAATTCAAATATAACAACTTGAGTGGTTGATAACAATAAAGACTATATCACCAAAGTCCACAAGCTTCCTGTTCATGGATCGCCAAGATGGGTCAGAAACAGTAGGCCATAGACTATGATGTAGCAAGGTAAAATAATATAAGAAATGAGTTGTAAACACAAAGTGAAAAACTAAAATCCATAAACGAAAGCATAGCATCCAATCATGATCATGATAGATTACAGAACTGTAAACTTCAGTAATGATTCAATTACTAGCATTACGGCTATAGAAGAGGACAAGGTAAGCAAACACAATCGTTTTTTTACACACTCTACCTCATCTTCCACTAAATCAAACTTTCTTTCTTGTTTCCTTTTCCCAACTTTTAACTTTTTATTTCCATAGTGGAATTTACATCTTCACCTTCAAATTGAAATTTCTATTTCTCTAATACTCTTGCATAACGGTGCAAAAAGTCAAATTTGTGTCTTCCCAGTAAAGCTACTTATGATTCAGGTACAAAAACATGATGACCAAGAGAACGTCCAAATCTAATAATCCTTTAATTGACTTACTTGATGAGGTCCAAATTGTGAAACTCATCTAACTTTATGTAATAAAGTTTTAAGATGAAAATGTCAGAGTTCTTCCAATCACTCTCAAGTCCTCCGAACGCTATCATATATCTACACACTACAGTGGAAAACAATGTAGGCCTCGCCATTAACAATTTTATCATAAGCCATCATTCTCTTGAATTTACCAAAAGCTCAAAATCTACGACATGACAAGAACCACTTTCATTCATCATTGAACTATAAAAACTGTATCATATTTTTATATTGGAAATATAACCAATTTATTACTTGTTCCACTTTCACAAGTTTGAAAGATATAGAATAACGAAATTTTTCGTGTAGGAATTCTTAGTATCTAGAAGACTTTCTTAACCACTTCTTAGAGCTACCTCAATCATTCCCAAACTTCATCAATATACGAACAAAGTGAGTGGTCTCCTTGTTACTTCTTTGCTTACTACGAAATTCACCAATTCAACAAAAAATTGGAAAATTTTCTATTATGATTATAATTAAACCACACACACACATATAATACCAGCAAAAGAAAACCAAATACACACTCACGCGTATATGTGTATATTATTCAACATTTAATCCTTAAAGCCAATCCCACTCCTTTTTAAAGCCTATTCTTCGAAAATTCAATCAACATAAATAGAGCATCATCTTAAAATCCCAATCTTTCTCAGATAAAAACAACAACAAAACTATAGCAAAAGGTTCTTCCACACAAACAAAAGAAAAAACCCATTTTTAAGTTTGTGTATGTAGGATTGCGAATGAGCAAATTTACGTAAAATTATCTTAAACGGGTTCGAATTTCGAATGAGTAAAATATAATGAAATGGAGAAGCTAAGAGCTCGAAACCAAAGATAAGAGAAGTTATTGTTACCTTGGATTGACGAAGACACCAGAACTAAGGCAAAAACCTACCCAATCTTCCCAATTTGGATTTTAGGGTTTATGCTGTGCAGACTCTGGAGAGGGAGAGCGCGAGAGAAAATAATCGTTGTGTTTTTAAGACTTGTACTCTTTTTCTTTTTTTCCTTTTTCTTTTCTTCCGCTTTTTCTGATTGGTTTTACATGGTTGCCACGTAGGCACGTACGGATGTGTGGGATCTCATGGGTTTTCCTTTTTCTTTTTTTTTTCAGGACCTTTCCTTTTTTTAATTTTAATTAACGATTAATCGATCTAGTTTTGTGAATTCTCTAGAAGACATGGTTCTTAGTTATTTATTTTTTCCTGAAATGCTATTCTTCATAAATAAGTAAAATAATTACTTGTTAAACAGTTAGACTATTTTTTAGTAATTATTTAAGCTGATAATCTATATATATAAAGCAAAAGGCAGAGAATGGTGAAACATTCAAAATACCAGAAAATGCCCTTTGTTAATTCAAACATTAAGAATTGAAATTATTAATTAAATGAGGA